>NC_064756.1:207500-317500 GCF_011397635.1 Epinephelus fuscoguttatus
TGCACGCCGCCTCACACTGCTCCCGGGTATCAAAGTTGTTGCCGTTGGCGTCACAGCCACCGTACGTGAAGCTACGGCAGCTCCCATTGGTCACATCGTAGTAAAACTTAGGAAAAGCTGCTCGACAGCGCCCGACCTTCATCGGGAGACGACAGCGGACTGAAGGAGACAATGAAAGACAGAGACAGGAGACATCAACACTCTGATCCTGGACTAGTCATCCAATCAGATGATTTGGGAGGCAAAAAACACCACAGACACACCACAGCCCCGCCTCCACCCAGTGGTCCAGGTTAAGTTCATGGTTTTCATCTCCACAGTGAAAGTTGTGGATGGTCCCAACAGAAGCGTTCCTTAGCGTCCCCATGTTTGGTTCACCCTCTGTTGGGGTACCTAGCACACAGATCTGGTACTAAAAGGTGGAGCTAGAAACCCTGCAGTCTGATTGGTCAGTAGAGGACGCTCACTCTGGTTTTATGTAACCTCTGTTCATACATCAGTAAACTACAACTATAAAATGAAAGAGAAAAAAATCACTTCATTCACTGGGCCGACTGCCGGCAACTTTTAAGGTGGAACGTTAACTTGTAATGTTACTCAATGCATGAGTTGATGACGTGAATCCATCAGCACACCTTAAATTTCACTGTGACAACTTTGACCATCACTTTAGTTTTTATATGACACACACTTTTAGTAATGACTTTAAAAATATAGATTCATTTGGAGCAGATATGTCAATCAATCAATCAATCAATCAATTTTATTTATAAAGCCCAATATCACAAATCACAATTTGCCTCACAGGGCTTTACAGCATACGACATCCCTCTGTCCTTATGACCCTCACAGCTGATCAGGAAAAACTCCCCAAAAAACCCTTTAACGGGGAAAAAACGGTAGAAACCTCAGGAAGAGCAGCTGAGGAGGGATCCCTCTTCCAGGACGGACAGACGTGCAATAGATGTCGTACAGTAGCTGACAGTAGCTTACAACAACATTATTGAAAGTAATAATATTATAGTTATAGTTCTGGCTACTGTGGTACAATATGTTGAAAGTATGTATTAATATCTGGCAGTATACATGTGTGACAATAGTCATATGTGTATAATAACAGTAGAAGTATGACTAATGACTAATGATGGTCATATATTCTAATCCTCACTTCCTGTGGGCTACAGCAACACTAAACCCCTGAGCTTGCCTGAGAAGGACTAAATGCACAAAGCTGCTATTTTGAAATATCCCATGGAGAGAGACTCTCACTGCAGCCTGTTCTATTTTGTTGTGAAAATGTGGGCGTGCAGCCTCGTTCTGTGGACGATAAACCAGGTGCAGACTTCCATCTGTGTCACCGCTGATGAGGAAATACAGCGAGTGCTGGACGGAGCAGTGAGTGACAACAACCCCGCCCACATTTAAGAGGACTGTCTGAACACACCGAGGGTCTAGGGACCATGTCTGAAGGGTTACTGCTGGCTCCAAAGGTGCTGGACTGAAAGGGTTTGGTGGAGACGGGACTGATGGGAGCATCATGACAGCAGGTGACGCTCTGTACGTGGTATAGTGTTGGGATGTAGGTAACGTCATGTTGGACTGTGTGTACTGTGGAATATTCACGCCATTAGTCCGTAGGATGATTGTGTTTTTCCAGGATAAAGGACAAAAGCTGAATATCTGTGCATGTAAACAAAGACGACATAATCAAACCACAATTCCAGAAGACTCTGGACACTGTAATAAAAACAGGAAGTGATGATTTATAAATTCAGCTGAGTAAAGGTCATTTATAAATCATCACTTCCTATTGTTACAGTTTCACACAGACTGTTTAATTCAGTCTGAACATGATGAAACAATGAAACCATGTTTTTATGATCAGCTGACGGACAGAGGGACGGACGGACGCTCTCTCCAATGGTTCCTGTCCGCTGCCCTTTCAGAGTAAAGCTCAGTGTACAGACACAGAGGGGTGTGAGCTGTTGTTGTTCTCTCAGGTGGAACACTGTGATGTCACAGAGTGGACCGACCGGTTGGACCTGAAACTCTCTGAGAACAGATCACACCGTGATGACTCATGTTCACCTGGACAGGTGAGTTTCAGGTAAAGGAAGTCACTGTGTTCATGATCAGACACTCACAGTGTGTCTGATCATGAACACACACATCTGCTCAGCCAATCAGGGGGCAGCACTCAGGAGGAGATGAGATTAAAGTCACTGTGACACATCTGACCAGAGACAAGTTCATGTTCTGACAGAAAACGGACTGAAGACCACGACACATCCAGAGACGCCTTGTTTACATTGTTTACAGTGTTTACCTGACACCTTCTACAAACCACAGATATGATGGAGGTGGTGTGATCACACCTCACAGAGATGAGTTGTATAAAGACAGAACACATCCTATAAAACCTGAGTGTTCCTGATCTGGTAGTCCGGGTTCTGTGTCACAGGACACAGAACGAGGAATAGTTTGGTCCACAGAAGATACTGAACATACTGAACGTCTCCAGATGTGGAACGCAGGACACATCTCACAGCTCAGAGACACTCAGAGTCTCCTCCAGTTTCAGTACCTCACTGCAGCAACACGTCAGAGTGAAAACTTAATATATAAGTTATATATGGTGTGAACAGCAGGAGCTGAACTGGACCAGACAGAGGACTGAGACCACATCAGAGCTGAACTGGACCAGACAGAGGACTGAGACCACATCAGAGCTGAACTGGACCAGACAGAGGACTGAGATCTTTATCTGTGGGTCCAGTTCCAGAGGACTGAGTTCAGTTTGTTTAAAGAGGACTAAATGTTAAAAACACCCTGAACCAACAGACGATCTGTAACTGTATCAGAGTGTACCAGGATCAGATCAGCAGCAGGAACTAGGGATGCACCGAATATATTCGGTAACCGAATATATTCAGACGAATATTGCAAAAAAAACCCCACACATTCGATATTCGGTGGAATAAGTGAAAAGCAAGGCGGAATAACAGTGGCGTGTTTTGATGATGCAATCAAACAGCGTGCGGTGACGGACGGAGTAAAATGTCGGCAGTGTGCCGATATTTCAAAGTGTTGGCATTTGCGACTAAAAATAGTTTTGTGCAAGCAAAATAAATCATTCAGCACGCTGTGCAAGTACAGATTTCAACCAGCAGCAGAAACGAAAGGCAAATCCTGCCAGTTGTGGGTTGAACGGGGGCCACAGACACAGACAAGAATGTATTCCTGTCAAATACGGCGGCCATAGTGCTCCACAGCTCAAGATAACGGCTTACCGGCGACGGAGAAGTCCGGGTCCAGGTCCAATAATTTCCTCTTCTTGGTGTCATGACTGCCCAAAAGTACCTGGACAGCCGAGCCATGGCGGCACACAGGTATGTGACGTGTCGGTTCATCTGCAAAAACTAATGAAAAACTAAACAACGGCATTCGGCATTCGGCATTCGGTACTCGGTATTCGGCCAAGCATTTAATTTTATTCGGCTTTGGCTTTGGCCACAAATTTTCTTTTCAGTGCATCCCTAGCAGGAACATGTGGAACACATGAACACCTGTCAGAATAAATAACCTGTACAGTCTCTTACATTAGATCGTTTACGTTACATGAGATCGTTCACATGTTACATTAGACGGTTGACATGTTACATTACGTTCACATGTTCCATTAAATTGTTCACGTTACATGAGAACGCTCACATGTTACATTAGAATGTTCACGTTACATGAGATGATCTAATGCAACATGTGAACGTTCTAATGTGAATGATCTGATCGTTCACATGTTACATGAGAACGCTCACATGTTACATTAGATCGTTCTCTTTGAGCCTTTACATTCCAACAGCTCTGTGGTTAACGTGTCGTCTTGTTTACACATGTAAACTTCCTGTTACAGTTTAAACTTTAAAGACTTGACAGGAAACTGACTCACTGAAACACGACTGGTTCAGTTTGTCGTTGGTGTTGAACAGTGTCTGATGGTGTCCTTCCACCCTCCACCTTCCTCCACCTGATGAACTGATGAAGCTCAGACACTTCATCACCAAATGTCACAACCAAACGTGTGGTTCACAGAAATGTACAACACCAATGTTTGCTTCATCTGATCACTAATCATCAGCTGACCCCCCCCCACTCCTCCTCCTCTTCCTCCTCCTCCTCCTCCTCCTCCACTTCCTCCTCATACACCGAAATGTTCACCTCTTCTCTCTGCATCTCACTGCTCTGACTCAGTTTATTTCACCTTTTTGAGTCCAGAGAAAAAACATGATGAAACCAAAGTGACGTTGTGACATGACAGAAATGTGACTGATGATCAGAGGAGTCAATCAGCTGATAAACAATCGATTAGAAACTATTTTAATCAGTGATTATTGATCGACTCATCTTCAGTCTCTCAGCTGAGACTTTATGTGACATCACAGACATTATTTACATAAACAAACCTGATCTGTGTGTTTGAACGGGTCCTGTGATCCTTCTGATCAATTATTTCTTTATTGATCTCAGAGATCTATAAATAGCGACAGATATCCATCAATACAGGATGATCAATATCTAATCATTTCATATTTTAAATGTTCAATAGTTTCAGCCTTTAAATGATCAGATGAGTCGAAAACTATCACTCATCAATAAACAATACTGAGAGCTGGTGGATGTTTTCTCACTGCTGAAACCAATCACTAATCAATAATCACTAATCAACTGATGAACAGTTGTTGTCTCACCGTTGTTGGTCTGGTTGTTCCTGGGAGTCCGGAGCTCCGGCGGGTCGACCCGCGGCTCCTCCCCGCCCTCCTGGTCTTCAGTGTCATCCTCGTTTTTCACCCTCTTGCGGTACACCTTGAGTCCGGAGCTGGGGGGGAACACGCACACGTCCTGGTCCTGGATGGAGCACTTCACCATCCCGCACTGCTGCTCCCGGACCCCGACCAGGGCCAGGTCACAGTCTGGGTCCTCACAGCACGTCTCCAGGCAGTTCTGCCGGTCCACGGCCATCGTTACCGGGGGCACGGTCGAGTCCAGCTCCGGAGATTGTCCGGGATCAGGGGCCAGGTCCCACTCACAGTCCAGGGACAGACCGGGACATACCAGGAGCAGCAGCAGAGACCAGCGGATCATCGTCTTTAATCCAACACACAGTTTTAATGAAGGAAATGTTTCTGAGCTCCGCGCGCACACAGAACTCACTTCCGTGTTTGAAGGCTTTGTGTTGTCGAAGGAAGATTTACCTGAGCGACAGGTGAGGTCACCGCGGACACGCCCGCTCACGTGACGTCACATATACCACCCACTGAAAACATTCAGATTATAAATGTCTCATCTTATCTTTTCTTTTTAAATTATTATTTATTCATCTAATCTCCACCTGATCAACATGTGGAGTTTGATTTGATGGAAAATCACCCAAAATAAAATAAAATAAAATAACGTGTTTCATAGCCCTGTGATAGTCTGGTGACCTGTCCAGGGTGAACCCTGCCTCTCGCCCGATGTCAGCTGGGATAGGCTCCACCCCCCGCGACCCTCAAGAGGATGAAGCGGTTAGAAGATGAATGAATGAATGAATGAATGAATGAATGAATGAACGTGTTTCATGTTTTTATTCATAAACAGAAGTTCTCCTGTTTTTCATCTTTCCTCCAAAAATCAAAGATTCTTCTCAAATAGTGAAAAACACTGAATTAAAAAAAAAATCACTAAATAAATAAATATGAGATCTTGATTTTTTAATTATGAAAGTGGAAACTCAGGATCTTAGAATTGTTGTTAAACACAGGATGTGATGGTGACTGATGTTTGATCACAGTTAATCTGGTTGGACTTCTGTGAGACATTAATAAATATTAATGTTCAATAAACTGAGTCTGAATATCATCATGTCATCACTATGGAGCGTTCAATGACCCTCTGTTCTGTGGTTTGTTCTGAGGAATGATGAGGAAAGAGAATGTCATGGACTCATATTTATCTAAGATAACATGTCACATACATGTCACATACACATGTCACACACATGTCACATACATGTCACATACATGCCACATACATGTCACACACATGTCACACACACGTCACATTCATGTCACACACATGTCACATTCATGTCACACACATGTCACATACATATCACACACATGTCACACACACACATGTCACATTCATGTCACACACATGTCACACACACGTCACATTCATGTCACACACATGTCACATTCATGTCACACACATGTCACATATATGTCACACTATGAAGTCCTATCCATATCAAAATAAGCAGACACATGTGCAGCAACGTGTGTGTGCATTCGTGATTAACATTATAAATTTTGGTATGCATGCGTGCGCACGTGTGTTGTTACGTGCGGATTGTATTTCACGCATAACAAGAAGATGTGTACTGTACTTACAGCGTGTGCACGTCCATCTGTCACTGCTGGAGAAATGTTGTGAAGTGTCCACACACACGCGCGTTCACATTTTTTGATACTACGCAACCGGAAGTTTATCTGCATCGCACGCACCAGTCCGCGTACATGAACGCCTCACGTAGTTTCCTTTTCCATTTCATTCTATTTCTGTGTTCTATTTTCATCCAGTAGATGGTGCCATCGAGCCAATAATACACTCTATATATATATATATACATATATATATATATATATATATATATATATATATATATATATATATATATATATTTATAAATATATGCCATGTATATGGCATATATATATATATATATATATATATATATATATATATATATATATATATATATATATATATGTATACATATATTTTTACATATATGTAAAAAAATATGTCACTCATGTCACACTCATGCCATATACATGGCATATATATATATATATATATATATATATATATATATATATATGTATATACATATACATGGTATATATATATATATATATATATATATATATATATATATATATATATGTATATATATATATATATATGCCATGTATATGGCATGTGTGTGACATGAGTGACATATTTTTTTACATATATGTAAAAATATATGTATACATATATATATATATATATATATATATATGTATACATATATAAAAAATATATGTATACATATATATATATATATATATATATATGTATACATATATATATATGTATACATATATTTTTTTAAAGTATTATTATTACATGTAATTGGAAAAACACGAACGCAAAGTTAGTAGACTAGATACAGTTTTTTTAGTGTTGTGGAAGAAAGTATTTGCATGAAATATTTATTGTACCATTACTACAGAGAGCAGAGCAGCTCACATACATGTCACACACGTCACATGTCACACACAAGTCACATACATGTCACATAGATGTCACTCATGTCACAAATATATGTATACATATATATATATATATATATATATATATATATATATATATGTATACATATATTTTTTTAAAGTATTATTATTACATGTAATTGGAAAAACACGAACGCAAAGTTAGTAGACTAGATACAGTTTTTTTAGTGTTGTGGAAGAAAGTATTTGCATGAAATATTTATTGTACCATTACTACAGAGAGCAGAGCAGCTCACATACATGTCACACACGTCACATGTCACACACAAGTCACATACATGTCACATAGATGTCACTCATGTCACACACATGCCATATACATGGCACAAACATCACATACATGTCATACATGTCACACACAAGTCACTTACACGTCAAACAAATATCACACACATGCCACACGCATGTCACATACATGCCATATACATGTCACACACATGTCACACTTCACATACATGTCACACACACACACACATGTCACACATCACATACATGTCACACACACACACACACACACACACACACACACACACGTCACTCACATGTCAAATGTGAAACATGTGACATACATGTCACACATGTTGATGCCTGCGATGGACATGTTGGACATGTGTCTCCGTCCCTGTGTCCCTCTGCTCCTCCTGATTGAATCTGTTTCCTGCTCAGATTTGTTGATGTGACTCTGACTCAGCTTTTCGACCTGTTTGTGACGTTAAAAGACCATATAACGTATCTGTGTATTTTTACTGTAGTTTTTTTCTGTATTAAAGTTGTTACAGTATTTTGTCTAATTCGTTTTTATTTGTTCTTATTTATATCATTTTTTATGGTGTATTTACTGTTTACTGTTTCTTTCTGTGTAAAAAACATAAATCCTTTATCACTCTGATTTATCACTGATGTTATAAATCTCTACAGCCCCTGAACGCATCAGCCGCAGCATCGTGGTACCCGCCCTGCTCCGTGTCCGTCTGCCTGCACGCGCCTCACAGACTGTACACCGGATCCACCGAGTCTACCGGCTCCTCCGGGCCAGTCTGACTGGACTCTGATCCTGTATAATATTATTATTCTCACAGCTTCTTTCTTTTTTTTTTTTTGGAAATTCATTGTAAAATCTGAAATTAATCGGAGATTTTTATCATCAGGCTGAAGAAACAAACAAAATCTGAGGGGTTGTTACTATTATCATTATTATTATTATTATTATTATTATTATTATTATTGTTATCATTATTATTATTATTATTATTATTATTATTATTATTATTATTATTATTAATAATAATAATATTGTTATTAATAATATTATTATCACTGTGTCTCAATCACCCAGAGTATTTCTCTGGCTTTGTAACATGGTGACCATTTAAACACCAGGGGTCCGTTTCACAAAAGTAGGATTCAGACATCCAGGATAAGTAAGTAAGCCTGGCTCAACCAATCCAAAACAACAGAGTTCAGGCTTAATTGGTTCCACAAACGCCAAGCCAGGATAAGTAGACACGGATTCATCAAGCCAGGTGAAACTAATCCTGGATAAGTTGCAGCACATGGCTCCTTAAATAGACCCTGTAATTGATCACAGATTCACTGATTCACCATGGCATCACGTGCAGCATACTTCTCCCCATCGGAGCAGGACATAATTATGGAGGCCTACGAAGAGGTAAAAGAACAAATTAAAAAGAAAGGAAACACTGCCACCGCCATCAAACAAAGAGAGAAAGCATGGCAAAGTATTGCAGACCACCTGAATGCGTATGTATTGCACAAACACACACTCACTACTCTGCTGAATCCATCACAATTACAATCCAAATAGTTAATTAACATTCCCAAAAACGTAGTTATACTCTGATTATGAAACTGCGAGTGAAATGGACTGTAGATGTGAAATTATGTAAATGCAACTACATATTTGCTCCTCAGTTATTTCATTCACTATCTATGTGTGTGTGTGTGTTATTTATTTTGTCTTAATTAATTTATTATTCTTAGATTAAACATGACTGGGCCCAAACGAACTTGGCAACAAGTCAAGATCAAATATAAGAACATCCTGCAGAATGGTAAGTGACCTGACAAATACTATGCACGTGCGTACATTGTACCCAGAGGGTGCCTACTCACATATTGTCTGTACTTATAGCTGTTAAAAAAAAAACCCACAAGCAAGGCACGGGTGGTGGGTCACCACCAGCTGACCTCACCCCTGCAGAGGACAGAGCCCTGGAACTTAACAGAGGCAGGCCTGTGTTAGAGGGGATCCCTGGGGGGACAGACTCAAATATAAGTCCCTCCCAGGAAGATGCCTCCCTCTTCATTAAAGGTACATTCTTCCATCTTTACATGGGACATATTTGCAAGTGGGGGCTTCCTGTACTCAGTGGGGGATGCTGAAAACCTGGCCAAGGCCACAATTTGCCGTGTGGTGCGTAGTGTCTGTCTAGCCCTCAAATCACTATCAGGTGTCTCCATCTCCTTCCCTGGACACAGAAGACTCAGTGACATCAAAGAGGATTTTTATAGGATTGCAGGTAAGAGTACTGTAAGTACAAATTACAGGAGAAGTGTTGAGTCATAGTAGGATACTTATTGCTTTGTGTTGCAGGTTTCCCCAATGTCATTGGTGCACTTGACTGCACCCATATCAGAATAAAATCCCCCTCAGGTGCCCATGAGGGAGATTTTGTGAACAGGAAATCCTTTCACAGCATTAATGTTCAGGTGAACATGACTTTATGACATTAATGAACATTGTACATTGCTTGTGATGTGCATTGAATGGTTTAATAGTCTACATCTTATAATTTCAGATGGTCTGCAATGCTGACTACCTGATCAGCAATGTTGTGGCAAAGTGGCCTGGCTCAGTCCATGACTCACGAATCTTTCGGTCCTCTGCAGTCTATCGGCGCCTGTCACAAGGTGAGCCACATGACCTCAATTAATAACCACTTTTAAAATCAAGGCTATGTCAAGAATGTCCCTCTATTGATAAGGCTGTGATGATGACATTTTGTATTCACAGGTGAATTCTCTGGTGTGCTGCTGGGGAACAGAGGCTATGCCTGCGAGCCTTTTTGCCTCACACCCTACGCAGACCCTCAGGAAGCACAGAGGGCATATAACGATGCCCATGCCAGGACAAGGGCTCGGATCGAGATGACCTTTGGCCTCCTGAAGGCACGCTTCCAGTGTCTGCACCATCTGAGGGTCAGTCCAGACAGAGCATGCGATATTACTGTGGCCTGTGCTGTCCTCCACAATGTGGCCTGCCTGAGGAAGGAGAGGGCCCCCAGAGTGCCATCAGATGTGGACTGGGACAATCCGGCCATCTTCCTGGATGACGACAGTGGTCGGCTGATCAGGGACCAATACGTTTTGAATTATTTCAGTTAAAATGCATTCTGCACATTTAAGTTGAATATGGCCTGCAATAGCAGAGGAATTTGTGTTATTTTATATTAATTTGGCTTATTGTGCTGTGTACTGTGTGTATACAGGCCTGACATTTGTTCATTTGTTAAGTATGGATTTGTCCTGCATTTATTCCAGTGTGCAGACATGCAGGGTGTTTTATATACAGACCTTTGAGAATGTGTATTTATTCTTGTGATGAATAATATGCTTTGATTCAGTGCTTTCTATCTTGTAGAGCACTGTGTGATGTCACTTTTGAAAGGAACTGATGGATTACTTGCTTTGATTTATCCTATTCAATAAAGGAACATCATGTCATCATGTTACTGTATGGTGTGTATTTTTTTAATCATTTATTTACAGTGTATATATATATATATATATATACACTTAGTAGAAAATTTAGTTAGACTATCTCTCTCATATATATATATACAGTACAGGCCAAAAGTTTGGACACACCTTCTCATTCAATGCGTTTTCTTTATTTTCATGACTATTTACATTGTAGATTCTCACTGAAGGCATCAAAACTATGAATGAACACATGTGGAGTTATGTACTTAACAAAAAAAGGTGAAATAACTGAAAACATGTTTTATATTCTAGTTTCTTCAAAATAGCCACCCTTTGCTCTGATTACTGCTTTGCACACTCTTGGCATTCTCTCCATGAGCTTCAAGAGGTAGTCACCTGAAATGGTTTTCCAACAGTCTTGAAGGAGTTCCCAGAGGTGTTTAGCACTTGTTGGCCCCTTTGCCTTCACTCTGCGGTCCAGCTCACCCCAAACCATCTCCATTGGGTTCAGGTCCGGTGACTGTGGAGGCCAGGTCATCTGCCGCAGCACTCCATCACTCTCCTTCTTGGTCAAATAGCCCTTACACAGCCTGGAGGTGTGTTTGGGGTCATTGTCCTGTTGAAAAATAAATGATCGTCCAACTAAACGCAAACCGGATGGGATGGCATGTCGCTGCAGGATGCTGTGGTAGCCATGCTGGTTCAGTGTGCCTTCAATTTTGAATAAATCCCCAACAGTGTCACCAGCAAAACACCCCACACCATCACACCTCCTCCTCCATGCTTCACAGTGGGAACCAGGCATGTGGAATCCATCCGTTCACCTTTTCTGCGTCTCACAAAGACACGGCGGTTGGAACCAAAGATCTCAAATTTGGACTCATCAGACCAAAGCACAGATTTCCACTGGTCTAATGTCCATTCCTTGTGTTTCTTGGCCCAAACAAATCTCTTCTGCTTGTTGCCTCTCCTTAGCAGTGGTTTCCTAGCAGCTATTTGACCATGAAGGCCTGATTCGCGCAGTCTCCTCTTAACAGTTGTTCTAGAGATGGGTCTGCTGCTAGAACTCTGTGTGGCATTCATCTGCTCTCTGATCTGAGCTGCTGTTAACTTGCCATTTCTGAGGCTGGTGACTCGGATGAACTTATCCTCAGAAGCAGAGGTGACTCTTGGTCTTCCTTTCCTGGGTCGGTCCTCATGTGTGCCAGTTTTGTTGTAGCGCTTGATGGTTTTGCGACTCCACTTGGGGACACATTTAAAGTTTTTGCAATTTTCCGGACTGACTGACCTTCATTTCTTAAAGTAATGATGGCCACTGGTTTTTCTTTAGTTAGCTGATTGGTTCTTGCCATAATATGAATTTTAACAGTTGTCCAATAGGGCTGTCGGCTGTGTATTAACCTGACTTCTGCACAACACAACTGATGGTCCCAACCCCATTGATAAAGCAAGAAATTCCACTAATTAACCCTGATAAGGCACACCTGTGAAGTGGAAACCATTTCAGGTGACTACCTCTTGAAGCTCATGGAGAGAATGCCAAGAGTGTGCAAAGCAGTAATCAGAGCAAAGGGTGGCTATTTTGAAGAAACTAGAATATAAAACATGTTTTCAGTTATTTCACCTTTTTTGTTAAGTACATAACTCCACATGTGTTCATTCATAGTTTTGATGCCTTCAGTGAGAATCTACAATGTAAATAGTCATGAAAATAAAGAAAACGCATTGAATGAGAAGGTGTGTCCAAACTTTTGGCCTGTACTGTATATATATATATATATATATATATATATACACTTAGTAGAAAATTTAGTTAGACTATCTCTCTCATATATATATATATATATGAGAGAGATAGTCTAACTAAATATATATATATATATATATATATATATACACTTAGTCTCGTTGAATGTGATAAGAATGTGTAGTGTGAAGTGGAATAAATATTAGTTTCCATTTGTGGTAGCTGCTAACTGAGATAAGGGATGAGATTAAATAAATCCTGGAACTTAGCCTGGTCTGGAGCAGGCTAAATTCCACGGAATAAATCTCCATGGTAACTTATGTCAAAACATATCCCACTTCCCCCTATCCTGCTTTTGTGAAACTGGATCAAGGATAAGTTGATCCAGGATAACCAAGATATCCCGGCTTAATCCCTTATCCTGGTTTTGTGAAACAGGCCCCTGATCACCGGATCACACAGTGGTGTGTTTGTGTTTGGAGGCGGACAGTCTGGTGTGATGGCGGCTCACCGGGTGGGGCGGCTGGTCAATGAGATGTGTGGTGATCAGTCACCGGGCCGTGCCGGCAGCGGGCGGGACGTTCACCGGAGACAGGCCCGGGTCACCGTCAAATACAACCGCACAGAGCTGCAGAGGAGGCTGGACGTGGAGCGATGGATCGACCAGGGACTGGACCAGCTGTACCGGGACCGGGTGAGTACTGATGAGGATTACTGAGTACTGATGAGGATTAGTGAGTACTTGTTAGGATTACTGAGTACTGATGAGGATTAGTGAGTACTGATGAGGATTAGTGAGTACTTGTTAGGATTACTGAGTACTGATGAGGATTAGTGAGTACTGATGAGGATTAGTGAGTACTGATGAGGATTAGTGAGTACTGATGAGGATTAGTGAGTACTTGTTAGGATTACTGAGTACTGATGAGGATTACTGAGTACTGATGAGGATTAGTGAGTACTGATGAGGATTAGTGAGTACTTGTTAGGATTACTGAGTACTGATGAGGATTATTGAGCACTGCTAAGGATTAGTGAGTACTTGTTAGGATTACTGAGTACTGATGAGGATTAGTGAGTACTGCTGAGGATTAGTGAGTACTGCTGAGGATTAGTGAGTACTGCTGAGGATTAGTGAGTACTGCTAAGGATTAGTGAGTACTGCTGAGGATTAGTGAGTACTGCTGAGGATTAGTGAGTACTGCTGAGGATTAGTGAGTACTGTTTAGGATTACTGAGTACTGATGAGGATTACTGAGCACTGCTAAGGATTAGTGAGTACTGTTAAGGATTAGTGAGTACTGCTGAGGATTAGTGAGTACTGTTTAGGATTACTGAGTACTGCTGAGGATTAGTGAGTACTGTTTAGGATTACTGAGTACTGATGAGGATTACTGAGCACTGCTAAGGATTAGTGAGTACTGTTAAGGATTAGTGAGTACTGCTGAGGATTAGTGAGTACTGTTTAGGATTACTGAGCACTGCTGAGGATTAGTGAGTACTGTTTAGGATTAGTGAGTACTGCTGAGGATTACTGAGTACTTCTTAGGATTACTGAGTACTAATGAGGATTATTGAGCACTGCTAAGGATTAGTGAGTACTGCTGAGGATTAGTGAGTACTGTTTAGGATTACTGAGTACTGATGAGGATTACTGAGCACTGCTAAGGATTAGTGAGTACTGTTAAGGATTAGTGAGTACTGCTGAGGATTAGTGAGTACTGTTTAGGATTACTGAGTACTGATGAGGATTACTGAGCACTGCTAAGGATTAGTGAGTACTGCTGAGGATTAGTGAGTACTGTTTAGGATTACTGAGTACTGATGAGGATTAGTGAGTACTGCTGAGGATTACTGAGTACTGCTTAGGATTACTGAGTACTGATGAGGATTACTGAGTACTTCTTAGGATTACTGAGTACTGCTGAGGATTACTGAGTACTGATGAGGATTACTGAGTACTGATGAGGATTATTGAGCACTGCTGAGGATTACTGAGTACTGATGAGGATTATTGAGTACTGCTAAGGATTACTGAGTACTGATGAGGATTAGTGAGTACTGATGAGGATTATTGAGCACTGCTGAGGATTACTGAGTACTGATGAGGATTACTGAGTACTGCTAAGGATTACTGAGTACTGATGAGGATTACTGAGTACTGATGAGGATTACTGAGTACTGATGAGGATTATTGAGTACTGCTGAGGATTAGTGAGTACTGATGAGGATTACTGAGTACTGATGAGGATTACTGAGTACTGCTGAGGATTAGTGAGTACTGATGAGGATTACTGAGTACTGATGAGGATTACTGAGTACTGATGAGGATTATTGAGTACTGCTGAGGATTAGTGAGTACTGATGAGGATTACTGAGTACTGCTGAGGATTACTGAGTACTGCTGAGGATTATTGAGTACTGATGAGGATTACTGAGTACTGATGAGGATTACTGAGTACTGCTGAGGATTAGTGAGTACTGATGAGGATTACTGAGTACTGATGAGGATTACTGAGTACTGATGAGGATTATTGAGTACTGCTGAGGATTAGTGAGTACTGATGAGGATTACTGAGTACTGATGAGGATTACTGAGTACTGCTGAGGATTAGTGAGTACTGCTGAGGATTACTGAGTACTGATGAGGATTACTGAGTACTGATGAGGATTATTGAGTACTGCTGAGGATTAGTGAGTACTGATGAGGATTACTGAGTACTGATGAGGATTACTGAGTACTGCTGAGGATTACTGAGTACTGATGAGGATTACTGAGTACTGCTAAGGATTACTGAGTACTGATGAGGATTACTGAGTACTGATGAGGATTATTGAGTACTGCTGAGGATTAGTGAGTACTGATGAGGATTACTGAGTACTGATGAGGATTATTGAGCACTGCTGAGGATTACTGAGTACTGATGAGGATTACTGAGTACTGCTAAGGATTACTGAGTACTGATGAGGATTACTGAGTACTGATGAGGATTACTGAGTACTGATGAGGATTATTGAGTACTGCTGAGGATTAGTGAGTACTGATGAGGATTACTGAGTACTGATGAGGATTACTGAGTACTGCTGAGGATTAGTGAGTACTGCTGAGGATTACTGAGTACTGCTAAGGATTAGTGAGTACTGTTGAGGATTAGTGAGCACTGATGAGGATTAGTGAGTACTGCTGAGGATTAGTGAGTACTGTTGAGGATTAGTGAGCACTGATGAGGATTACTGAGTACTGCTAAGGATTAGTGAGTACTGTTGAGGATTAGTGAGTACTGATGAGGATTAGTGAGTACTGCTGAGGATTAGTGAGTACTGTTTAGGATTACTGAGTACTGATGAGGATTACTGAGTACTGATGAGGATTATTGAGCACTGCTGAGGATTAGTGAGTACTGCTAAGGATTAGTGAGTACTACTGAGGATTAGTGAGTACTGCTGAGGATTAGTGAGTACTGCTGAGGATTATTGAGCACTGCTAAGGATTAGTGAGTACTGCTGAGGATTAGTGAGTACTGATGAGGATTACTGAGTACTGCTGAGGATTAGTGAGTACTGATGAGGATTACTGAATACTGATGAGGATTAGTGAGTACTGCTGAGGACTAGTGAGTACTGATGAGGATTACTGAGTACTGATGAGGATTACTGAGTACTTCTTAGGATTAGTGAGTACTGCTGAGGATTAGTGAGTACTGATGAGGATTACTGAGTACTGCTGAGGATTAGTGAGTACTGATGAGGATTACTGAGTACTGATGAGGACTAGTGAGTACTGCTGAGGATTACTGAGTACTGGTGAGGATTAGTGAGTACTGATGAGGATTACTGAATACTGATGAGGATTACTGAGTACTTCTTAGGATTAGTGAGTACTGCTGAGGACTAGTGAGTACTGATGAGGATTACTGAGTACTGCTGAGGATTACTGAGTGCTACCGCAGACCCAGGTCCCGACCAGGCCAACAGCCAGGCTCTAGGTTTATACTGGTGTCTTATGTGATCCGATCGCTGCGCTCAGAAATTAATGTGTTTCACATCTATTCCATGTTCTCATGTATTTGCCCCATTTTAAATAAACAAAACACATTTAGCCTACAATAATGAAACAAACATTAACATTTAAAACATTATTTTTTTCCTAATTATTGGTGCACGGTCAGGTGTCTTCAGTGACGTCAGTGATGAGGGCGATATATAAAGTGCACGTGTGTGTTTCTTCCTTCACAATGGCGTGTCTGTTCTTGAATGATGTTTTGGATGAAGAGGCACTAATTCTGCGAAGGGCATTCCAACGGGAGAGAGTTCTTCGGGACAGGTTGGACCCATTGCTTGATGACGACCACCTGTACGAGCAGTACAGGTTCTCAGGGAAGGCATCCGCTACCTCTGCAGACTGCTGGGTCCACTAACCCAGCGCCGCACAGCACGGAGCCGTGCGACGACCGTCACGCAGATGGTTTTAGAGCTGCTTTGTTTCTTGTTCTTAAAATAGCTGATTTTATTTTTATGGAAAGTATAAAGCAGGCGGCCCGGTGGTGTGGTGGTTAGCACTCTCGCCTCACAGCAAGAGGGTTGCTGGTTCGATCCCAGGTGTGGGAGCCCTTCTGTGTGGAGCTTGCATGTTCTCCCTGTGTCAGCGTGGGTTTCCTCCAGGTGCTCTGACATGTTCTCCCTGTGTCAGCGTGGGTTTCCTCCAGGTGCTCTGACATGTTCTCCCTGTGTCAGCGTGGGTTTCCTCCAGGTGCTCTGACATGTTCTCCCCGGGTTAGGGGAGACATGTTCTCCCTGTGTCAGCGTGGGTTTCCTCCAGGTGCTCTGACATGTTCTCCCTGTGTCAGCGTGGGTTTCCTCCAGGTGCTCTGACATGTTCTCCCTGTGTCAGCGTGGGTTTCCTCCAGGTGCTCTGACATGTTCTCCCCGTGTCAGCGTGGGTTTCCTCCAGGTGCTCTGACATGTTCTCCCTGTGTCAGCGTGGGTTTCCTCCAGGTGCTCTGACATGTTCTCCCTGTGTCAGCGTGGGTTTCCTCCAGGTGCTCTGACATGTTCTCCCCGTGTCAGCGTGGGTTTCCTCCAGGTGCTCCAGCTTCCTCCCACAGTCCAAAGACATGCAGGTTAATTGGTGACTCTAAATTGTCCGTAGGTGTGAATGTGAGTGTGAATGGTTGTCTGTCTCTATGTGTCAGTCCTGTGATAGTCTGGCGACCTGTCCAGGGTGAACCCTGCCTCTCACCCAGTGTCAGCTGGGATAGGCTCCACCCCCCCCCCCCGCAACCCTCAAGAGGATGAAGCGGTTAGAAGATGAATGAATGAATGAATGAATGAAAGTATAAAGCACTTAAGTTAAAAGCGCTAAGCAATGTGCACTGTAAGACACACACTAATGCTGTCAGTCTACCACACAGGGTGCACACAGTATAGGGAGCAATCTGGGGTTCAGCATGTTGCCCAAGGACACTTGACCTACTTTACACTACATGGTTCAAGTGACCCAGTTCTGATTTTTTCCTCTCAAGTGGCACAGATCGGATCTGTAACATGAACATGTAAACAGGAAAAAAAACACATGATATCGGATATTGTCAGATCAGATCCAGGCCTCCTTCATAAGTGGAAATATATCGGATATGAATCAGATATCTGCCAATAGGTCTGTAATCTAAACAGACAGATCAGATATTTCCTGGCAATCCACGTCGTATGTCATGACTAATGCAACAACATTAAACAACAACAACAACACCTAAGGTCCTGTTGGTAACACATTATATTACTGTGTTACTGCTACAAAGTAATCTATTACTGTGACCCCTGACTCTGTCCATCCTCCCTGTCAGAGTTAAACTACATGAACACAGACTCTGAGAAATAAAGGTGCTGATCTGAACCTAACCAGGGTTCTTTAGCTGGTCTCCAGAGGAGAACCCTCCGTAGTTCAGGTTCTATGTGGACCGCTCTCAAGGGGTTCTACCCAGAACCTTTCCACCTTCTAAGGTTTCTAACAGGAACCAACTGAAGGGGGTCCAATGAGAACCCGCTTATAATCCAGGGTTCTCAGGGTTCCCATTAGAAGAACCGGAGCTGAAGTCAGAGCAGTAGAACCTTTCATCTCTCTCCTGCTGGGTGTGTTTGTTGTGTGTGTCTGAACCTCTGAGGGGGGCGGAGTCATTGATGTACAGAGATTGTACAGCTGCATTATAGGGACGTATATGTGCGTGTGTGTGTGTGTGTGTGTGTGTGTGTGTGTGTGTGTGTGTGTGTGTGTGTGTGGTGATAAATACATGATCAGATCTGCCTCTGCGGCTCATCTCCTGTCAGAGAGGTATGAAACACACGTAAGATGGCAGCAGAGGAACACCTCGTAAAAATGATGTCAGAACAGTTTAAATCACTGATGAAGAGTTTATTAATATTTTATTTATGTTTCTACATTTGTCCAATCAAAATGTTTTTATTTTGTTTCATGTGATGAAAAAACATTTCTGATTCTTGTAGTATTATAAGTTTTATATTTACATATATATATTTATAGTTTATTGATATCGGATCAGGTTTATAAAATACTGATACTTTCACACACTCAGGTGTGTGACAAACAGTGGGACTTTAACCTTAACTTTAATTGCCTTCATAATCCCTGAGCCAATCATCATCAAACATGGAGGACTTGTCTTCATCATCATCTTCATCCTTCTTAATGTCCTGAGTTTAATTCACATCCACCACTGGGGGGCGCTGCACCTGTGACATTGGGCGTGGCTTAAATCAGACGATGAATCAGGAATTGTTGGTTCAATCATCACTAACAGTCAGCAGGGGGCGCCACAGCTCCAGACATGTCCAACAGCCTGTCACACAATGTGTCCATAAATCAGTTTGTTCAAACGTCTCCAAACTCTGTGGACATCCTTAACTCAGACATTAAATCATGTCCCCAAAATGTTTCTGCAGTCGACAAATAGGAAGAGAGTGTTCCCACAAAGGGGCGTGGTCTAGAGGGGCGTGGCCTGGTACAGATGTGATGACCGTCTGATCGTTATAAAACCTGATGTTTGTCTTTGATGTGGGCGTCCACACCTGTCTTCAGGTCTACATCTGTCCCAGCTGTCAGTGTCTCACTGTCTGAACCCTCAGAAAGACTCCGCCCCCAGCATCATCATTATCATCATTAAAATTTGGATGTTAACGAGGGACACTGACATCTCATGTGTCCTCATGTGTCTTCATGTGTCCTCATGTGTCCTCGTGTGTCTTCATGTGTTCTCATGTGTCTTCATGTGTCCTCATGTGTCTTTATGTGTCCTCATGTGTCCTCATGTGTCTTTATGTATCCTCATGTGTCTTCATGTATCCTTATGTGTCGTCATCTGTCCTCATGTGTCCTCATGTGTCTTCATGTGTCCTCATGTGTCCTCATGTCTTCATGTGTCCTCATGTGTCTGCATGTGTCCTCATGTGTCTTCATGTGTCCTCATGTGTCCTCGTGTCTTCATGTGTCCTCATGTTTCTTCATGTGTCCTCATGTGTCCTCGTGTCTTCATGTGTCCTCATGTGTCTTCATGTGTCCTCATGTTTCTTCATGTGTCCTCATCTGTCTTCATGTATCCTCATCTGTCTTCATGTGTCCTCATGTGTCTTCATGTGTCCTCATGTTTCTTCATGTGTCCTCATGTGTTCTCATGTGTCTTCATGTGTCCTAATGTGTCTTTATGTGTCCTCATGTGTCCTCATGTGTCTTTATGTATCCTCATGTGTCTTCATGTGTCCTCATGTGTCTTCATGTATCCTCATCTGTCTTTATGTATCCTCATGTGTCTTCATCTGTCCTCATGTGTCTTTATGTATCCTCATGTGTCTTCATGTGTCCTCATGTGTCTTCATGTGTCCTCAAGTGTCTTCATGTGTACTCGTGTCTTCATGTGTCCTCATGTGTCTTCATGTGTCCTCATGTTTCTTCATGTGTCCCCATCTGTCTTCATCTGTCCTCATGTGTCCTCATGTGTCTTCATGTGTCCTCATGTGTCCTCATGTGTCTTCATGTGTCCTCATGTGTCTTCATGTGTCCTCATGTTTCTTCATGTGTCCTCATGTGTCCTCATGTGTCTTCATGTGTTCTCGTGTCTTCATCTGTCCTCATGTGTCTTTATGTATCCTCATGTGTCTTCATGTGTCCTCATGTGTCTTTATGTGTCCTCATCTGTCTTTATGTATCCTCATGTATCTTTATGTGTCCTCATGTGTCTTTATGTGTCCTCATGTGTCTTTATGTATCCTCATGTGTCTTTATGTGTCCTCATTTGTCTTTATGTATCCTCATGTATCTTTATGTGTCCTCATGTGTCTTTATGTATCCTCATGTGTCTTCATGTGTCCTCATGTGTCTTTATGTGTCCTCATCTGTCTTTATGTATCCTCATGTATCTTTATGTGTCCTCATGTGTCTTTATGTGTCCTCATGTGTCTTTATGTATCCTCATGTGTCTTTATGTGTCCTCATTTGTCTTTATGTATCCTCATGTATCTTTATGTGTCCTCATGTGTCTTTATGTGTCCTCATGTATCTTTATGTGTCCTCATGTGTCTTTATGTGTCCTCATGTGTCTTTATGTATCCTCATGTGTCTTTATGTGTCCTCATGTGTCTGTATGTATCCTTATGTGTCTTCACGTGTCCTCACGTGTCCTTGTGTCTTTATGTGTCCTCATCTCTCTTTATGTATCCTCATGTGTCTTTATGTGTCCTCATGTGTCTTCATGTATCCTTATGTGTCGTCATCTGTCCTCATGTGTCTTTATGTGTCCTCATGTGTCCTCATGTGTCTTTATGTATCCTTATGTGTCGTCATCTGTCCTCATGTGTCTTTATGTGTCCTCATGTGTCTTCATGTGTCCTCATGTGTCCTCATGTGTCTTCATGTGTCCTCATGTGTCTTCATGTGTCCTCATGTTTCTTCATGTGTCCTCATGTGTCCTCATGTGTCTTCATGTGTTCTCGTGTCTTCATGTGTCCTCATGTGTCTTTATGTATCCTCATGTGTCTTCATGTGTCCTCATGTGTCTTTATGTGTCCTCATCTGTCTTTATGTATCCTCATGTATCTTTATGTGTCCTCATGTGTCTTTATGTGTCCTCATGTGTCTTTATGTATCCTCATGTGTCTTTATGTGTCCTCATTTGTCTTTATGTATCCTCATGTATCTTTATGTGTCCTCATGTGTCTTTATGTATCCTCATGTGTCTTCATGTGTCCTCATGTGTCTTCATGTGTCCTCATGTGTCTTCATGTGTCCTCATGTTTCTTCATGTGTCCTCATGTGTCCTCATGTGTCTTCATGTGTTCTCGTGTCTTCATGTGTCCTCATGTGTCTTTATGTATCCTCATGTGTCTTCATGTGTCCTCATGTGTCTTTATGTGTCCTCATCTGTCTTTATGTATCCTCATGTATCTTTATGTGTCCTCATGTGTCTTTATGTGTCCTCATGTGTCTTTATGTATCCTCATGTGTCTTTATGTGTCCTCATTTGTCTTTATGTATCCTCATGTATCTTTATGTGTCCTCATGTGTCTTTATGTGTCCTCATGTATCTTTATGTGTCCTCATGTGTCTTTATGTGTCCTCATGTGTCTTTATGTATCCTCATGTGTCTTTATGTGTCCTCATGTGTCTGTATGTATCCTTATGTGTCTTCACGTGTCCTCACGTGTCCTTGTGTCTTTATGTGTCCTCATCTCTCTTTATGTATCCTCATGTGTCTTTATGTGTCCTCATGTGTCTTCATGTCTCCTTATGTGTCCTCATGTGTCTTTATGTGTCCTCATGTGTCTTCATGTGTCCTCATGTGTCTTTATGTATCCTTATGTGTCGTCATCTGTCCTCATGTGTCTTTATGTGTCCTCATGTGTCTTCATGTGTCCTCATGTGTCTTCATGGGTCTTCATGTGTCCTCATGTGTCTTTATGTGTCTTTATGTGTCTTCATGTGTCCTCATGTGTCTTTATGTGTCCTCATATGTCCTCATGTGACTTCATGTGTCCTCATGTGTCTTTATGTGTCCTCATTTGTCTTTATGTGTCCTCACATGTCCTCATGTGACTTCATGTGTCTTCATGTGTCCTCGTGTTTCTTCATGTGTCCTCGTGTCCTCATGTGTCTTTATGTGTCCTTGTGTCCTCATGTGACTTCATGTGTCTTCATGTGTCCTCATGTGTCTTTATGTGTCTTTATGTGTCTTCATGTGCCTTCATGTGTCTTCATTTGTCTTCATGTGTCCTCATGTGTCTTCATGTGTCCTCGTGTCCTTTTGTGTCTTCATTTGTCTTCATGTGTCCTCATGTGTCTTCATGTGCCTTCATGTGTCTTCATTTGTCTTCATGTGTCCTCATGTGTCTTCATGTGTCCTCGTGTCCTTTTGTGTCTTCATGTGTCCTCATGTGTCCTCGTGTCCTCACGTGTCTTTATGTGTCCTCATGTGTCCTCATGTGACTTCATGTGTCTTCATTTGTCCTCATGTGCCTTCATGTGGCCTCATGTGATCTCATGTGTCTTCATGTGTGCTTATGTTTCTTCATGTGTCCTCATGTGTCCTCGTGTCCTCACGTGTCTTTATGTGTCCTCATGTGTCCTCATGTGACTTCATGTGTCTTCATTTGTCCTCATGTGCCTTCATGTGGCCTCATGTGATCTCATGTGTCTTCATGTGTGCTTATGTTTCTTCATGTGTCCTCATGTGTCCTCATGTGTCCTCATGTGCCCTCATGTTTCCACATGTGTCCTCATGTGTCTTTATGTTTCCCCCATGTGTCCTCATGTGTCTTCATGTGTCCTCATGTGCCCTCATGTTTCCACATGTGTCCTCATGTGTCTTTATGTGTGTGTGTGTGTGTGTGTGGAGGAGAGGAGAGGTGCTGGTAGAGAGATAGTGTGTGTATTTTTTATGGGTTTTTTTGGGCTTTTGCCTTTAATTGACAGGCGAGAGTGAAATGGGGGAGTGAGAGAGAGTGGGGGGGATGACATGCAGCATAAGGTTGCGAGCCAGAGTCGAACCTGCAATCACTGCAGCAAGGCAACACCTCTGTATATGGGGTGCCAGCACTATCCACTACACTACCAACACCCCACAGATAGTGTGTGTTGTTGAATAGTAGTAATTGAATAGTCCTGCTGTAGTTTGTTTGTTAACTATCTAACAACACATCAGAAATAAATGTAAGCCAGTCTTGTTCAGTGAATCAGTTTATCATGTACACTCAAAACAGATTTAAGATTTTTTGCTTATAAATACATAAACCTGGTTGTTCTATATTTAAAACACATTGGGCTTATTAGTGCTATTAAATAAATCACATTATTACTTGAGCTCGTTTCATTTATTCATTTCACAGATCGTTAAACATCCTTAGTCCTGAAATTAAATTCATCATGCACGTGGACTGAAAATCATTGTTTTATTTTATGGCCTTGCTGCCCTCAAAAACTGACAACATGAAAGGCCAAGTGGCCTTGCCCCTAAAATGATGAAATTCCAGGCCTGATCCTGGCGCTCTCCACTCGTGGCGCTCTCCGGTCCTGGCGCTCTCCGGTCGTGGCGCTCTCCGGTCCTGGTGCTCTCCGGTCCTGGTGCTCTCCGGTCGTGGCGCTCTCCAGTCGTGGTGCTTTCTGGTCGCTCTCTGGTCATGGCGCTCTCTGGTCGTGGCACTCTCTGGTCACTCTCTGGTTATGGCGCTCTCTGGTCACTCTCCGGTCATAGCGCTTTCCGGTCGTGGTGCTCTCTGGGCGTGGTGCTCTCTGGGCGTGGTGCTCTCTGGTCGTGGCACTCTCTGGTCACTCTTTGGTTATGGCACTCTCTGGTCACTCTCCGGTCATAGCGCTTTCCGGTCGTGGTGCTCTCCGGTCGTGGTGCTCTCCGGTTGTGGCACTCTCTGGTCGTGGCGCTCTCTGGTCACTCTCTGGTCATGGCGCTCTCCGGTCGTGGTGCTCTCCGGTTGTGGCGCTCTCCGGTCGTGGCGCTCTCTGGGCGTGGCGCTCTCCAGTCGTGGCGCTCTTTGGTCACTCTCCAGTTGTGGTGCTCTCCAGTCGTGGCAGTCTCCGGTCGTGGTGCTCTCTAGTCGTGGCGCTCTCCGATCATGGTGCTCTCCGGTTATGGTGCTCTCCGGTCGTGGCGCTCTCCGGTCGTGGCGCTCTCTGGTCACTCTCCAGTTATGGCGCTCTCCAGTCGTGGCACTCTCCGGTTATGGCGCTCTCCAGTCATGGCACTCTCTGGTCACTCTCTGGTCATGGCACTCTCTGGTCACTCTCCGGATATGGTGCTCTCCGGTCATGGTGCTCTCCGGTCATGGTGCTCTCCGGTCATGGTGCTCTCCGGTCGTGGTGCTCTCCGGTCATGGTGCTCTCCGGTTGTGGCGCTTTCTGGTCGCTCTCCGGTCGTGCCGCTCTCCAGCCCTTCGGTGAACACACTGCTGAATTTTTCAGATTCTGTTTCATCAGTCCTGAGCGCCAGCCGGCATGTTTCTGCACCACTTCCTGTGTGTCCGTCCACAGGTGAACACCTCTGTCCAGACCTCAGTGGACAATGGACAGGTGGACAGGTGGTGAGGCGGACAGGGGACAGGTGGACAGTGGATAGGTGGACATAGGACAGGTGGACAGGGGACAGGTGGACAGGTGGATAGAGGACAGGTGGGCAGAGGACAGGAGGACACAGGACAGGTGGACAGGGGGACAGGTGGACAGGTGGACAGGTGGACAGAGGACAGGTGGACAGTGGACAGGGGGAAAGGTGGACAGTGGACAGGAAGACAGGTGGACAGGAGACAATGGACAGGTGGACGGTGGACGGGGGACAGGTGGACCTGGTCTCTCTGGTCTCTGCTGGACGTCTTGTGATGTCAAAGGGAAGTCAGCGTTTGGTATTTCATCCTCGCCGTCTGCTGCGTCTGTGTCCTGATCAGCTCATGTTGAACCTCTGTCTGAGACCTGGACCTGGACCTGGGAGGGACCTGCTGATGATGCAGAGTGACGACCTGGTGTCTCGTCATGGCGTCTGACCTGTGACATCACACCGTCCCCACAGTTTCACACAGATCAAAGTGATGATTGTCAAACACCTGTCTGTGACTCAGTTCTGGACAGATTGTATGTTATCAATAACGGGGGTGGGGACACCTGTAAGCCCCGCCCACATTCATAACGGACATTATTATATTTTTATCTAAAGTGCAACAGTGCACCTGAAAACCAGGAAACAGTGGGCAGACCCCGCCAAAATAAAAGGTGTTCTGACTTCACATGGAGATGAGTCTCTGTTCCGCCGATGACATCATCCAGGGGCGATCAGGGACTTCCTGTCAGACCGACACCGGACTGACCTGAAACACACACAGAGACTGTCTCACACCTGTCCCAGAGATGTCCCCTGACAGCGTCCTCCAGGAGGACAGCAGAGACGTCTCACTGACCTTGTTGTGGCAGACGCCCTGTCCCAAGATCAGTCCCAGCAGAGAGTTGAGAACGTTGGCGGCACAGAGGACAGTCTGCAGTCCACTGACTCCGCCCATCATGCTGAAGAGGACGACGTTCCACTGGACGACACCCAACGGCTCGAGACAGACGCTGGACCACAGAGTCCTGTTGTACAGATACCCTGCATGACTGAGACACAGAGACACCTGTCAGACTCTGAGGACATCCAATATGTCCTCTGTTATCTGTCTCTGTGTGTCTCACCGGTCAGGGACGGGCTGCAGGGGGACACCCCAGGACGGACCGGATGTAGTGTTGTACAAACACAGAGGACCCTGGGACAGACCGGTGGCACTGACGAGACAACAGAGACCAGCAGCAAGAAGACAGACACAGGAGTACAGGACCTGGGACAACATCTGGAGACAGAGAGACAGGCACCTGAGACAATGAGGACAGAGAGACAGACACCTGAGACAACATCTGAGGACAGAGAGACAGACACCTGAGACAATGAGGACAGAGAGACAGACACCTGAGACAACATCTGAGGACAGAGACAGACACCTGAGACAACATCTGAGGACAGAGAGACAGACACCTGAGACAACATCTGAGGACAGAGACAGACAACTGAGACAACATCTGGGGACAGAGAGACAGACAACTGAGACAACATCTGAGGACAGAGACAGACAACTGAGACAACATCTGGGGACAGAGAGACAGACAACTGAGACAACATCTGGGGACAGAGACAGACAACTGAGACAATGGGGACAGAGAGACAGACACCTGAGACAGCATCTGAGGACAGAGAGACAAACACCTGAGACAACATCTGGGGACAGTGGGACAGACAGGTGTCCTTGATCAGCTGACCTGTCTCCTGACGGCACAGCAGCCTCTGGTTTTGCTTGTCTGGACGAAGGATCGAGCTCCAATCAGAACCTGAGGACAGTCAGCGATGATGTCATCAATAATCACAGTGTATTGTAGTGTAATGAGACAAAGTGTCCATCGTCTCAGATCATCAGACAGTTGGACATGTTGTATGTGGTGCCTTCACCTCAGGACATGTGACCACACACACACACACACACACACACACACACACACAGTGTGAGTCAAACACACACCGCAGTGTGATGACTCATCACATGACTCACCAGGACGCCGGAGCCCCACAGCCCCGTGGCCCAGGTGGCCTCTCTGGTCACATGACCCTCCAACAGGAAGTGGATCTTCAGATCAGGAAGCAGCAGCAGGATGTTGGACACAATGCAGACCATTGCCATGGGAACCAGAGAGACGGCGACACACCGCAGACACCTCGACACACACATCTGTGGGCCGTCAGAGGTCACAGGGTCAGAGGAGGGCGCCGTGTCAGAAACAGGAAGTCACGCTTTAATGTTTATATTTAAAGCTGCAGTAGGTAGAAAGTCTGAAAACGGTTGATTTTTGAGTCTCATCTGCGTCAGGTTTCGTTCGTCTCCGCCCTGAGCCCCTCCCTCGCGGCCCCGCACATACTCCCGAGCCTCGGCCCTCTCTATTATAGTTATTTCACCTGGTGCACTGTTCGCCATTGCCGCTTGCTCTCCCCTTCTGCCGGCGGCACGGGAACACGCATATGCAGTAGAACAGCCAATAGGAACGCAGTGGTCTGAGCTGACCTTTGATTGGTTGATGCACATCGGCACAATACTGATTCTTTAGAGGCTGAACACAGAGCCATGGTGAGGTGCAGAAACCTACTGTTTGTCTGAGACCACTTGATTCACATTATGCTGAGAGGACATTATAAACTTTTACTCAGTTATACCAAAACAATGTTGCCTACTGAGCTTTAACACTCGCCATGATCATTTTTTATTATTTACAGGCTTTTATTGTGAAATGTAAAATGTGATTTTCTTCCTGTCAGCAGGGATGACCTCATCAGTGTGAACACCTGTTACCTTTGAACTTTGTTTTAACCAATCAGGAAGCAGGAGGAGCAGCCAATGGGGCACAGAGGAGGACGAGACAAAATGGCTGCTGCACAGAGACGAGGAGAGACGCTGGGTTGGGAGCAGCAGAAGGAGAACAGTTCTCCGCCATCAGAAACAGACGGAGACGTGAACCCGTCGGCACACGGTCGACCTGGCGCCGTCTGATCACTGACACTCCTCTGCTGTTTTTTCTTTTTACTCGAGCCTCGGGGGGACGGCAGCGGCGGAGAGACGAGGATGGCGCCCCCCCCCCGCAGCGATGAACCTGGTCCCTACATGGAGACATTTTAGATTCCATGTCCTCGGAGACAAATTAAAGGACCAATCAGGACGCTTTAAGTCTCAGCAGTTTCATCGTTTCTGATCAATAACTGATCGATCTGTTTTTAACTTATCTGACGTTACCTGATCTTTGACCATTCACCCCCTCACAGTCAAGCTAACAGCTACATGCTAATGTTCTTCAGACACAGTTCACAGTTCACAGACACCAATAATCAGTGAGAGGATCGGTCAGCTGATGGTGCAGAGACGTGTCGACACAGAAACACGTCAACAACAACGATAATTTCCAAAATGAACTCTCTGATAAACAAACATGAACCGGACACAAACACAAAATGTTTGTTTGTTTGTTTGTTTGTTTGATTGATTCCTTTTTAAAGTCGTGGTGCACGTGCTTAACTCAGAGTGAACAAACTCTGTGTTAATTGAACCGATTGAAAAAACCTGTTCTGAAACCCGTAACCCAGAGTTTCCCATCTCAGAGTGACTCAACTCAGAGTTCAGGGTTAGGCTCAGAGTCTGTTGAACCTCCTTTCTGAAACAGACCCCTGGTCATAAACCGTCTAAACAACACAAACATCCTCCAGAGCCTGTAATGGTGTTTTTACTTCCTGTGATGTCACTTCCTGGACAATGTTCAAACGTTTCCTGTCTCTGAAATCTGAACTGTGAGATTCTGTCGATCGATAACTAACTGATCAAAGTTATTGATCAAACGTTGTCTTTAAATCATTAAAAAATCTGATGTTTTTTTTTAAAATCAGATTTTATCAAATAAAAACATCTTAAATGTAGAAACATTAAATATTAATTAACCCGTCAGTGATAAAAATGTGGACCTTTGTTAGGTTGTGACTTGAACATTTTAATGAGTCACGTGTTTTTACACCATACGCATCGTGCCGTAGTGACGTCGTCACGAACATGACACGATGACGACAGAAGTCTCGACTTCCTGCTGCAGAAACAACAAATGTTTGGTAACCTGATGTAAGGTAAAGACGTGATGACACTGACAACAAATTTATTTCAGAAGTATTTAAACAGAATCACAGAAACATCTATTATCTAAAACATTAAGGTAAAAATTAAGGGATATTTTAAATGTTATAATAAAATTTTAAATGTATTAAAGTTGTGATCACATGAAATTTTCCTGAATGTAAACATAAAATGATTAATGAATGAATGAATGAATGAATGAATGAATTATTGATCGATCAGAAACTGAACATGATGATTTTATGTTTTTATGTTTTCTGCCACAGCAAAGTTAAAAATCTAAACAGGAAGTCATCACGTTAAACCTTCAGAATAAAACAGAGACTCAGAGCAACCGATCACTCATCAAAAGTTTTTAGTGATAGTCTTTAGTCTCTGTTTGTTCTGCAGCTCATTTCCTGTGTCCTTTCAGAATAAAAGCTCTCATAAACAGTCAGAGTCCAGCAGGTGAACACAGCAGATGTTTCAATAACACCTTAAATCAATTTCCCCTTAAAACCTTAAGAAAAAAACCTCAACTCTGAGTCAGATCCTTCATGTGTTCACAGACATGATGAATTAAACTTTTTCAGCTGCTGATTAAAAACACTTAAACTATCGTTCAGACGTTTTAACACATTTAGGACTGAATCAAATGAAACATCTCAAATATGAAGTGTTTCGGATCAGAAAACACTTTTAATCTGATTCATTTAAAAAGTAAAAACATCTGTTGACAAGTTTGTTCTGCAGCTTCCTGGGGCGTATTCCAGAGAGCGGGTTATGTGAAAACTCAGAGTAAGTTAACCCTGAGATGAGGGAAACTCTGAGTTATCCGTTCCAGACAGAGAGGTAACTGAAACTCTGAGTCAGTCACCATGGTAACAGACTCTGTGAACATAACCTGCTCGCTGACAGGTTTTCTTCAATAAACCCTGAGTTTCTCTCTGTCTCCTCCCTCTTACACGCTGTTTCATTTCCTCATTCATTCAGTCCGTGTCAAAGCTTGTATCGAAGCGCATTCATTAGCGGAGATTTACCGTCTGTCACAGTCTAAATCCTGCTGGATATTAGTTTGTTACTCAGGACTGTCTGAAGTTACTGAATTTATGCACATCAGTCATTTCTTTGGACATCAGCTTTTGTCTTTACATTCAAATATTACACAGCGAGAATTCACCCTCAGCTCAGAATCAAACCTCTGTCCTTTTTATATTTATTATTTTTATAACACTGTGCACAAGGATCAGACTGTCAGTCTGTCAGAGCAGCTCCCACATGTTTATTGCACATAATGTGTAGGTCTAATTATTTAAATGTTAAAATGGGTATGAAGCTTTAGACACGTAGTATCAATGACTCATGATCTCTGTCACTGATGTCACTGGTCGCACTGATGGAACATAACTCCTATAGCCTAATATTGGGGATTATATGTTCATATTTCTGAGTGAGCAATGGTGCAGCATTTCACTGTCTTTACATTTACTACATTTGTAGCTGAAATAAAGTCACTGAATGCTGTTGAGTCAAGATACAAATAGATGTGCAACATTTTCAAATCTACTGTATTTTAACCTCAACGTCTTTTCAGGTGCAAATCACCAAACATATTATTACTGGGTCAGACTGTGAGTTTACAGTCATGTCTTTATGTCTTTGATCTATAGCCTAGCCTATATGTTTGAAATCTTCTGCCTCCTGTGTTTTTCCCCATCAGATTCAATCTGAACAAATATATTAATATAATGTATCTACAGCCTGATACACAGCCACTTTATCTTCATTAAGGAAATGTAAGTCTGATAAATGATGAATAAACTTTTTTATTAACTTTATGGTTAACTTATTGACACTTTCCTCGCTCTGACTCAGGCTCTTCTTTTAAAGATAAACGTGCACCGTCTGCTACACATGCATTAGTATCTCTACATCCACTGGATTAAAATGGAGGCGCTGTCTTTTATTTACCTGTTGCCATGGTGAATCGTGGAGTCGGAGCTCCATTGATGATGGCTTTTTATTGTCGGCTTAACTCAGGCTGCGGTCAGAAAGTCTTTTTGCCTAGGAAGGTTCCTAGCTGAGTGAAATGACCTGGAAGTATTTTAGTGGCTGCCATGATAAGAGCTGTTTGAATTCTCTAAACACTAAGGAAAGGAGGTTCAATGCTTCTTTTCAGATCTCCTTTAGCATAGGATACATTGGACCTTCCTAAGCGATAGGAAAGGAGATAATTTAATCCCACATAATAATAATATTGTGGGAGCAATATTTAAAGCGACCGACCGTTCACAGAGACAAACGAATAAACCCGAAGAAGTAGGAGAAGAAGAAGAACGAAAGAAGCGACGAAAGGTAAAGAAAAAGAACAACTGGCTCTCAACATGACTGAAAAGTCACGGAGATCACGATGTAAGTCACTGTTACATGAAGCTTTGTCCTTCTCATGCCATAACTTGATCATGTGCATAACGTGATATGTTCCAAACTCTCAACAATATGTTAAACCCATGCGAACTATAAACGTCACGCTACTGTTGTAACATTACCCAGTTCAAGTTAATATTGTGGTGTCAGATATGCTCAGTGTGCATTAATCATATCACTATTTGAGCGTTGTTGAATCACCAGCTTTTAACAATATCATGAATTAATTTTTCTTCAGTCACAGATGCTCACATCTCTGCAGTCATACGGGCACGTGTGTGGCTGGAGCAGCTCTTCAGCGGGAGGCAGCCCTTTTTACATTATTACGCAAATGAATTTCAGCCAAACACTTTAGAATAAAGTCTACCACATCTCTTCCTTTCTGCTCTCTCTGTGAATTGAATAGTTTACTCATTTCTTGCATACGAACATCAGCAAACACAGAAAACCTGTCCATTTAGGCAGAAGATATACTGTTAATTGCACAGTTGCACCTTCATCCCTAAGTATGCTCTTGTTGTTTGTTCTGTTTCTTTTTTCTGTGTTTATTATTGTCACTAATATAATGGAAAATCCAATGAACACAATTAAAAAATAAAATAAAAAATAACTTCAAGGCACAATCACGTCAACATTTCAAGGTGTTTACTGAGTTTTGTGGTCGTTTTTAAACTATTGTAAGCAAATGACAGATGATGATTGATTGGCATATTAACACAGAAGTTTGTGTTTCAAGAAAAAGGATATGAAACTTTTTTTAGATGATGTTTTTAATTCAACATGTTTGCAACGTAAGAATGATATGTACAGTAGTAGATCTGTAAGCCTAACATATTTGCCTCTCTTGCATACACTCGAACATTTGTCAAAATAATCACAATGATTGAGGAGGGTGAGTGTGAGCAACCATTTTCAGCGTTTCAGTTTTGTGACTGCCTATCTATGTTTTTTAATTCGATTCAGACGTTGGTAATTAAGTCATATTTTTGACTGTGCTGTCCATGTTCATATAGCCTGTATGAAGCAGCAAGTAGGCACGGGGCGGAGTATCTGAGATGTGCTTTTTGTAGACCATCTAAACTAAAGTGTAGTTTCACCACGGTCGACCTACGTCACTGACGTCCGCCGTTGCATGATGATGTAGCCCAGCGTAAGTGTGGTCGGATTCTCTCAGCTCTGCGGTTCTCTTTTCCTAGGTCCTTATGAATAGGATAGGATAGGAATAGACGATAGGAGGGACTTTCCAACCGCAGCTTCAGAGTGAACATACTCAGAGTTGACTGAACTAACTCAAATCAGCTGTTCTGGAACGGGTAACTCACAGTTTTTTCATCTCAGGCTAAATCAACTCAGAGTTCAGGGTTAGACTCAGAGTTTGTTGAACCTCCTACCTGGAATATCCCTCAAAGCTCAGACAGAACAACAACAACAACAACAACAACAACAACAGTAATAACGATAATCACCCTGTCACACAGTGTTCAATCAATTTCAGTCAATTTTATTTATAAAGCCCAATATCACAAATCACAGTTTGCCTCACAGGGCTTTACAGCATACGTTGATGAAAACATGAATGTACTCACCGTGAGGACGCTGACAGACGATGATTCAGTTCAGACTGAGACTGAGGAACACACACACATTTATAACACATACACAGAAACACACACTGCCTTATATGGAGAGAGGAGGAACACCAGGAGGAGGACATGCCCACTGCCTTATATGGAGAGAGGAGGAACACCAGGAGGAGGACATGCCCACTGCCTTATATGGAGAGAGGAGGCATCCTGAGCCGCCAGTTTTTAGCTCTGTTTGGAGAAAAAACTTAAGAAAATGAAACATAAAAAATCTCTATGAATAACAACACAAAATGAAAATGTATGTTAACGGTAAAAATCAATAAATAAGATCGTTCCAAATACTCGGTTACTGCTACGTGTAGCTACATGTTAACATCAGAGAACATTACATCACACACTGCTACGTGTAGCTACATGCTAACATCAGAGAACATTACATCACACACTGCTACGTGTAGCTACATGCTAACATCAGAGAACATTACATCACACACTGCTACGTGTAGCTACATGCTAACATCAGGGGAACATTACATTACATACACTGCTACATGTAGCTACATGCTAACATCAGGGGAACATTACATCACACACTGCTACGTGTAGCTACATGCTAACATCAGGGGAACATTACATCACACACTGCTACGTGTAGCTACATGTTAACATCAGAGAACATTACATCACACACTGCTACGTGTAGCTACATGCTAACATCAGGGGAACATTACATCACACACTGCTACGTGTAGCTACATGCTAACATCAGGGGAACATTACATCACACACTGCTACGTGTAGCTACATGCTAACATCAGAGAACATTGCATCACACACTGCTACGTGTAGCTACATGCTAACATCAGGGGAACATTACATCACACACTGCTACATGTAGCTACATGCTAACATCAGGGGAACATTACATCACACACTGCTACATGTAGCTACATGCTAACATTGCTGGAGACATCTCGATGAGGGTGATCTCTGAATATCCTCCTGCTGGAATGTGTCTGCCTGTGTTACATGTTCTCTGTCACAGCTGCAGAGACATGAAGATAAACACTGACCAATCAGGGCTGACTGGACTTTTCAGGGGGCGGGGCTTAAGGAGACAGAGTAGGTGTGTCCCAGGTCTCTGAAATTGTCTCATTGTTTCTCTGAGTGTCCACATGTCCCCTTCAGTCTGTCCCTCAGTGGTGACTACTGAGTGTCCACATGTCCCCTTCAGTCTGTCCCTCAGTGGTGACTACTGAGTGTCCACATGTCCCCTTCAGTCTGTCCTTCAATGGTGACTACTGTGTGTCCACATGTCCCCTTCAGTCTGTCCCCCAGCGGTGACTACTGAGTGTCCACATGTCCCCTTCAGTCTGTCCTTCAATGGTGACTACTGAGTGTCCACATGTCCCCTTCAGTCTGTCCTTCAATGGTGACTACTGAGTGTCCACATGTCCCCTTCAGTCTGTCCTTCAATGGTGACTACTGAGTGTCCACATGTCCCCTTCAGTCTGTCCTTCAATGGTGACTACTGTGTGTCCACATGTCCCCTTCAGTCTGTCCCCCAGCGGTGACTACTGAGTGTCCACATGTCCCCTTCAGTCTGTCCCTCAGTGGTGACTCTGAGTGTCCACATGTCCCCTTCAGTCTGTCCCTCAGCAGTGACTCTGAGTGTCCACATGTCCCCTTCAGTCTGTCCCTCAGTGGTGACTACTGAGTGTCCACATGTCCCCTTCAGTCTGTCCCTCAGTGGTGACTCTGAGTGTCCACATGTCCCCTTCAGTCTGTCCCCCAGCAGTGACTACTGAGTGTCCACATGTCCCCTTCAGTCTGTCCCTCAGCAGTGACTACTGAGTGTCCACATGTCCCCTTCAGTCTGTCCCTCAGTGGTGACTCTGAGTGTCCACATGTCCCCTTCAGTCTGTCCCTCAGCGGTGACTCTGAGTGTCCACATGTCCCCTTCAGTCTGTCCTCAGTGGTGACTCTGAGTGTCCACATGTCCCCTTCAGTCTGTCCCTCATTGGTGACTACTGAGTGTCCACATGTCCCCTTCAGTCTGTCCGTCATTGGTGACTACTGAGTGTCCACATGTCCCCTTCAGTCTGTCCCTCAGTGGTGACTACTGAGTGTCCACATGTCCCCTTCAGTCTGTCCCTCAGTGGTGACTACTGAGTGTCCACATGTCCCCTTCAGTCTGTCCCCCAGCGGTGACTACTGAGTGTCCACATGTCCCCTTCAGTCTGTCCTTCAATGGTGACTACTGAGTGTCCACATGTCCCCTTCAGTCTGTCCTTCAATGGTGACTACTGTGTGTCCACATGTCCCCTTCAGTCTGTCCTTCAATGGTGACTACTGAGTGTCCACATGTCCCCTTCAGTCTGTCCTTCAATGGTGACTACTGTGTGTCCACATGTCCCCTTCAGTCTGTCCTTCAATGGTGACTACTGAGTGTCCACATGTCCCCTTCAGTCTGTCCTTCAATGGTGACTACTGAGTGTCCACATGTCCCCTTCAGTCTGTCCTTCAATGGTGACTACTGTGTGTCCACATGTCCCCTTCAGTCTGTCCTTCAATGGTGACTACTGAGTGTCCACATGTCCCCTTCAGTCTGTCCTTCAATGGTGACTACTGAGTGTCCACATGTCCCCTTCAGTCTGTCCCTCAGTGGTGACTACTGAGTGTCCACATGTCCCCTTTAGTCTGTCCCCCCGCGGTGACTCTGAGTGTCCACATGTCCCCTTCAGTCTGTCCCTCAGCAGTGACTCTGAGTGTCCACATGTCCCCTTCAGTCTGTCCCTCAGTGGTGACTACTGAGTGTCCACATGTCCCCTTCAGTCTGTCCCTCAGTGGTGACTACTGAGTGTCCACATGTCCCCTTCAGTCTGTCCCTCAGCAGTGACTACTGAGTGTCCACATGTCCCCTTCAGTCTGTCCCTCAGTGGTGACTCTGAGTGTCCACATGTCCCCTTCAGTCTGTCCCTCAGCGGTGACTCTGAGTGTCCACATGTCCCCTTCAGTCTGTCCCTCAGTGGTGACTCTGAGTGTCCACATGTCCCCTTCAGTCTGTCCTTCAATGGTGACTACTGAGTGTCCACATGTCCCCTTCAGTCTGTCCCTCAGTGGTGACTACTGAGTGTCCACATGTCCCCTTCAGTCTGTCCCTCAGCGGTGACTCTGAGTGTCCACATGTCCCCTTCAGTCTGTCCCTCAGTGGTGACTCTGAGTGTCCACATGTCCCCTTCAGTCTGTCCTTCAATGGTGACTACTGAGTGTCCACATGTCCCCTTCAGTCTGTCCTTCAACGGTGACACTGAGTGTCCACATGTCCCCTTCAGTCTGTCCCTCAGCGGTGACTCTGAGTGTCCACATGTCCCCTTCAGTCTGTCCCTCAGCGGTGACTCTGAGTGTCCACATGTCCCCTTCAGTCTGTCCCTCAACGGTGACTCTGTGTGTCCACATGTCCCCTTCAGTCTGTCCCTCAGCGGTGACTCTGAGTGTCCACTTCATCTTTTTCTCTATTTTCAGTCCTATCGTCTTATTTTAGTTTCTCACTGTGACTCACAGCAAAGACTCATGGGAAATATGACCCATGATCCTCCTCTGACACCATCAGCTGTCTGAACACGGCTCTGACAGTCAAATGTGTCCTCTTCCCAGGTCCAGTGTGAACTTGTCACTGCGGTACACTCATGTGATGCGTGAAGATCTTAACATAAAAATGGTTTATATAATAAATTAAAACTTCAGCTGATGAATCAAAATAAACAAAGTGACAGAAAATAAATCAGCATTTAAATTGTTTTATAATTAATGTGAACGTGTTTGAGTTTTATTTTCAGCAGAGGATAACTGAACCTCTCATATTTGAATGTTTCTGATCATGTTCAGGACTCTGACATGTAACTGAGTATGTCTACACAGTAATCTTAGTACTCTACTTGAGTACAGGATCTGGAGGCAGCTGTTGATGCAGATGTTTGATGGTCAGGTTGAGTCAGAGGATCATGAAGTGTCAGGTTGGTTTTGAGCACACAAGTCACATGTTTAATAATGATGTCAACAACATGTCACAGACTGAATCAGCTGATCAGTGTGGACAGATGAACAACAGCGAACACTCACAGTGACATCATAGTGACATCACAGCCGTCAGGAGCAGTTCAGGGTTCAGGATCTACCTGAGGACACTTGAATAGAATAGAATCTTTATTGTCATTGTATGAGTACAACGAAATTAAGTGCAATCATGGTGCAATAAATAAAGGTACATAAGTACTAGACTTAATACTGAAAATACATCTTACACACACACACACACACACACACACACACACACACACACGTACAAACAACTGTCCTGCAGTTGTTGCGCAAGTTCTTAGCAGCTTCATTACATTATTCAGCATTATTCAGGGCAACAACGGCTCTGGAAAAAAAACTGTTCTTTAGTCTGTTTGTTTTTGACTTGTGGGTCCTGTATCTCCTGCCTGATGGCAGCAGTTTGAACAGAGGGTGCCCAGGGTGAGATGAGTCCCTCACTATGTTCCTGGCTTTACTGAGGCTGAGGGCTGTGGAGGTGTGGGTGCCTACCCTGACCCTCTGGGAGCGGTCTGACAGGAAGTCCAGAATCCAATAGCAGATGGAGTCTGTTAGTCCGAGGTCTTTTAGTTTATGCACCAGCATGTGTGGGAGGATGGTGTTAAATGCAGAAGAAAAATCCATAAACAGCAGTCTGACATAGGTACCTGGCTGCTCCAGATGTGACAGAGCAGCGTGAAGGGCAGTGGCTACTGCGTCTTCTGTGGATCTGTTCTGCCTGTAGGCAAACTGGTGTCTGTCTAATGTTGGTGGAAGACATCAAATGAATGGACATGCAGACTGGAATAGACTGGGATCTAACCGCCGACCTGCTCTGATCCTGAGTCACAGTCAGGACTGAAGAATCTCAGCAAGAAGCCGCCGACACTGAAAACGAAAGAACAAACATGATGACTCGTCACAATCAAATGCGTCCTGAAACCACAACATGAGAAACCACAACATGGAGGAATCAGGACGCCTCTGATCCACGAGGACGGACGTCAACTTCCTTCAAACTCACATGACCTCAGAGAAACCACAGGAAGCTCTGAGGAAGTTACATCATCACTCAGAGTGTCAACCTGCAGACAGCCTGAAGGACTATATCTGGACAGAGACAGGACACCAAGAGACATCAAGAGACACTGAGAGACACCAAGGGACATCAAGAGACACTGAAAGACATCAAGAGACACTGAGAGACACCAAGGGACATCAAGAGACTTCAAGAGACACTGAGAGACATAAAGCCTTCATGTTCTAACAGCAGGACTCAGGCTGTATGTTCTAACAGCTGGACTCAGGCTGTATGTTCTAACAGCAGGACTCAGACTTCATGTTCTAACAGCAGGACTCAGGCTGTATGTTCTAACAGCAGGACTCAGACTGTATGTTCCAACAGCAGGACTCAGACTTCATGTTCTAACAGCAGGACTCAGACTGTATGTTCTAACAGCAGGACTCAGACTGTATGTTCTAACAGCAGGACTCAGACTTCATGTTCTAACAGCAGGACTCAGGCTGTATGTTCTAACAGCAGGACTCAGACTGTATGTTCTAACAGCAGGACTCAGGCTGTATGTTCTAACAGCAGGACTCAGACTGTATGTTCTAACAGCAGGACTCAGACTTCATGTTCTAACAGCAGGACTCAGGCTGTATGTTCTAACAGCAGGACTCAGACTTCATGTTCTAACAGCAGGACTCAGGCTGTATGTTCCAACAGCAGGACCCAGACTGTATGTTCTAACAGCAGGACTCAGGCTTCATGTTCTAACAGCAGGACTCAGGCTGTATGTTCTAACAGCAGGACTCAGACTGTATGTTCTAACAGCAGGACTCAGACTTCATGTTCTAACAGCAGGACTCAGACTGTATGTTCTAACAGCAGGACTCAGACTTCATGTTCTAACAGCAGGACTCAGACTTCATGTTCTAACAGCAGGACTCAGACTGTATGTTCTAACAGCAGGACTCAGGCTGTATGTTCTAACAGCAGGACTCAGGCTTCATGTTCTAACAGCAGGACTCAGACTGTATGTTCTAACAGCAGGACTAAGGCTGTATGTTCTAACAGCAGGACTCAGGCTTCATGTTCTAACAGCAGGACTCAGACTTCATGTTCTAACAGCAGGACTCAGGCTGTATGGTCTAACAGCAGGACCCAGACTGTATGTTCTAACAGCAGGACTCAGACTTCATGTTCTAACAGCAGGACTCAGGCTGTATGTTCTAACAGCAGGACTCAGGCTGTATGTTCTAACAGCAGGACTCAGGCTTCATGTTCTAACAGCAGGACTCAGACTTCATGTTCTAACAGCAGGACTTAGGCTTCATGTTCTAACAGCAGGACTCAGGCTGTATGTTCTAACAGCAGGACTCAGACTTCATGTTCTAACAGTAGGAGTCAGGCTTCATGTTCTAACAGCAGGACTCAGACTTCATGTTCTAACAGCAGGACTCAGGCTGTATGTTCTAACAGCAGGACTCAGACTTCATGTTCTAACAGCAGGACTCAGTCTTCATGTTCTAACAGCAGGACTCAGGCTGTATGTTCTAACAGCAGGACTCAGACTTCATGTTCTAACAGCAGGACTCAGGCTGTATGTTCTAACAGCAGGACTCAGACTTCATGTTCTGACAGCAGGACTCAGACTTCATGTTCTAACAGCAGGACTCAGGCTGTATGTTCTAACAGCAGGACTCAGGCTTCATGTTCTGACAGCAGGACTCAGGCTTCATGTTCTAACAGCAGGACTCAGACTTCATGTTCTTACAGCAGGACTCAGGCTTCATGTTCTAACAGCAGGACTCAGGCTGTATGTTCTAACAGCAGGACTCAGGCTTCATGTTCTAACAGCAGGACTCAGACTTCATGTTCTAACAGCAGGACTCAGGCTGTATGTTCTAACAGCAGGACTCAGGCTTCATGTTCTAACAGCAGGACTCAGACTTCATGTTCTAACAGCAGGACTCAGGCTGTATGTTCTAACAGCAGGACTCAGACTTCATGTTCTTACAACAGGACTCAGGCTTCATGTTCTAACAGCAGGACTCAGGCTTCATGTTCTAACAGCAGGACTCAGACTGTATGTTCTAACAGCAGGACTCAGACTTCATGTTCTAACAGCAGGACTCAGACTGTATGTTCTAACAGCAGGACTCAGACTTCATGTTCTAACAGCAGGACTCAGGCTGTATGTTCTAACAGCAGGACTCAGGCTGTATGTTCTAACAGCAGGACTCAGGCTGTATGTTCTAACAGCAGGACTCAGACTTCATGTTCTAACAGCAGGACTCAGTCTTCATGTTCTAAGAGCAGGACTCAGGCTGTATGTTCTAACAGCAGGACTCAGGCTTCATGTTCTAACAGCAGGACTCAGACTGTATGTTCTAACAGCAGGACTCAGGCTTCATGTTCTAACAGCAGGACTCAGACTGTATGTTCTAACAGCAGGACTCAGGCTTCATGTTCTAACAGCAGGACTCAGGCTGTATGTTCCAACAGCAGGACTCAGACTGTATGTTCTAACAGCAGGACTCAGACTGTATGTTCTAACAGCAGGACTCAGACTTCATGTTCTAACAGCAGGACTCAGGCTGTATGTTCTAACAGCAGGACTCAGACTGTATGTTCTAACAGCAGGACTCAGACTTCATGTTCTAACAGCAGGACTCAGGCTGTATGTTCTAACAGCAGGACTCAGACTTCATGTTCTAACAGCAGGACTCAGGCTTCATGTTCTAACAGCAGGACTCAGACTGTATGTTCTAACAGCAGGACTCAGACTTCATGTTCTAACAGCAGGACTCAGGCTATATGTTCTAACAGCAGGACTCAGACTGTATGTTCTAACAGCAGGACTCAGACTTCATGTTCTAACAGCAGGACTCAGGCTTCATGTTCTAACAGCAGGACCCAGGCTGTATGTTCTAACAGCAGGACCCAGGCTGTATGTTCTAACAGCAGGACTCAGGCTTCATGTTCTAACAGCAGGACTCAGGCTGTATGTTCTAACAGCAGGACCCAGGCTGTATGTTCTAACAGCAGGACTCAGGCTTCATGTTCTAACAGCAGGACTCAGGCTGTATGTTCTAACAGCAGGACTCAGGCTTCATGTTCTAACAGCAGGACTCAGGCTGTATGTTCTAACAGCAGGACTCAGGCTTCATGTTCTAACAGCAGGACTCAGACTGTATGTTCTAACAGCAGGACCCAGGCTGTATGTTCTAACAGCAGGACTCAGGCTGTATGTTCTAACAGCAGGACTCAGACTTCATGTTCTAACAGCAGGACTCAGACTGTATGTTCTAACAGCAGGACCCAGGCTGTATGTTCTAACAGCAGGACTCAGGCTGTATGTTCTAACAGCAGGACTCAGACTTCATGTTCTAACAGCAGGACTCAGGCTGTATGTTCTAACAGCAGGACTCAGACGTCATGTTCTAACAGCAGGACTCAGGCTTCATGTTCTAACAGCAGGACTCAGACTGTATGTTCTAACAGCAGGACTCAGACTTCATGTTCTAACAGCAGGACTCAGACTTCATGTTCTAACAGCAGGACTCAGACTGTATGTTCTAACAGCAGGACTCAGGCTGTATGTTCTAACAGCAGGACTCAGACTGTATGTTCTAACAGCAGGACTCAGACTTCATGTTCTAACAGCAGGACTCAGACTTCATGTTCTAACAGCAGGACTCAGACTGTATGTTCTAACAGCAGGACTCAGGCTGTATGTTCTAACAGCAGGACTCAGACTTCATGTTCTAACAGCAGGACTCAGACTGTATGCTCTAACAGCAGGACTCAGACTTCATGTTCTAACAGCAGGACTCAGACTGTATGTTCTGATAGCAGGACTCAGACTTCATGTTCTAACAGCAGGACTCAGACTGTATGTTCTAACAGCAGGACTCAGGCTGTATGTTCTAACAGCAGGACTCAGGCTGTATGTTCTAACAGCAGGACTCAGGCTGTATGTTCTAACAGCAGGACTAAGGCTGTATGTTCTAACAGCAGGACTCAGACTTCATGTTCTAACAGCAGGACTCAGACTTCATGTTCTAACAGCAGGACTCAGACTGTATGCTCTAACAGCAGGACTCAGACTTCATGTTCTAACAGCAGGACTCAGACTGTATGTTCTAACAGCAGGACTCAGACTTCATGTTCTAACAGCAGGACTCAGACTGTATGTTCTAACAGCAGGACTCAGACTTCATGTTCTAACAGCAGGACTCAGACTGTATGTTCTAACAGCAGGACTCAGACTTCATGTTCTAACAGCAGGACTCAGACTGTATGTTCTGATAGCAGGACTCAGACTTCATGTTCTAACAGCAGGACTCAGACTTCATGTTCTAACAGCAGGACTCAGGCTGTATTTTTACAGCTGTATATTTTGCTGAAATGTGAGTGATTTTCATGCCTGATGTGAGGACCTGTGAGGACCTGTGAGGACATATGAGAACCTGTGAGGACCTGCAAGGACATGTGAGGACCTGTGAGGACATGTGAGGACATGCGAGGACATATGAGAACCTGTGAGGACATGTGAGGACCTGGGAGGGCATGTGGGGACATGTAAGGACCTGTGAGGATATGTGAGGTCCTGTGAGGACATGTGAGGACATATGAGAACCTGTGAGGACCCGTGAGGACATGTGAGGACCTGGGAGGGCATGTGGGGACATGTAAGGACCTGTGAGGATATGTGAGGACATATGAGAACCTGTGAGGACATATGAAAACCTGTGAGGACCTGTGAGGACATGTGAGGACCTGGGAGGGCATGTGGGGACATGTAAGGACCTGTGAGGATATGTGAGGTCCTGTGAGGACATGTGAGGACATATGAGAACCTGTGAGGACATATGAAAACCTGTGAGGACCTGTGAGGACATGTGAGGACCTGGGAGGGCATGTGGGGACATGTAAGGACCTGTGAGGATATGTGAGGTCCTGTGAGACTCAGCTCAGCCTGGACTGAATCTTAGAGTGACATCAGTGAATCTTTCTGCTCCAAAACTTTATTTGAAACAACTTGTTTACAAAAAATAAACATTTAAACCAAAAAGTGTGTCAGCTTCAGAGGACGCAGTGTCTCTGCTTCCTGTTTGGACAAACACAGACATCCCCTGGTGGATACCAGTATGAGGACAGTTTGTCTTTGTCTCTGTTTCAACACAAAACTGCTCCATCAGAAATGTTTTATGACATCACACCAGTGTCAGTGTTGATGAAGTTCATGACCATGTCCGCCATGAACTGTAATGTGAGACAGGAGGGACAGTTCAGATGTCCACATACTGTTGTCCTCGTAGTGTCTCCATGGTAATAAAAAATAAGGCAGGGCTGAAGAGCTTCGTTACAGTTTGACTAAAATAAAGAGCAGGTTTGATTAACGGGTCTGTGTCTGCTGACAGAGGGACAGGCTGAGGACAGATTGAGGGACAGACACACAGGGGACAGGCAGAGGGACAGACAGAGACACAGATGGACAGGCAGAGTGACAAACACAGAGGGGACAGACAGAGACACAGAGAGGGGACAGGCAGAGGGACACAGAGGCACAGACAGAGGGACCGACACAGAAGGACAGACACCGAGGGACGGACAGAGGGACGGACAGAGGGACACACAGGGGGACAGACGGAGACACCCAGAGGGACAGACACACAGAGGGACAGACACAGAAGGACAGACAGAGGGACACACAGATGGAGACACACAGAGAGACAGACAGAGACATAGATAGACACACAGACAGAGACACACAGAGGGACAGACTGAGGGACAGACACACAGAGAGACCGACACAGACAGGCAGAGGGACATACAGGGACACAGGAGGACACAGAGGGTTCAGCTGATCAGGCTAGAGAACATCTCAGTCAGAGTGGCCTGTTTGCTGCCTCTGCTGGAGGAGGTGGAGGAGGTCCTTGAGGAGGAGGTGGAGGGGGTGGAGGAGGTCTTAGAGGAGGAGGTGGAGGAGGTCTTAGAGGAGGAGGTGGAGGCGGTCCTTGAGGAGGAGGTGGAGGAGGGGGTGGGGGTCGTTGTAGAGGAGGTGGTCTTAGAGGAGGAGGTGGAGGAGGTCCTTGAGGAGGAGGTGGAGGAGGGGGTGGGGGTCGTTGTAGAGGAGGTGGTCTTAGAGGAGGGGGTGGAGGTCCTTGTGGAGGGGGAGGTGGAGCAGGTCTTAGAGGAGGAGGTTGGGGAGGTCCTTGAGGAGGAGGTGGCCTCCACCTTCCCCCGGCTGTTTGGGCGGAGCAGGTAGGGGTCGGAGGAGTCTTTGCGTCGGTCGGTGGCTCTCTGCTTCTCCTCCTGGTCCAACTCCTTCTGCAGGAGCAGAGCAAGACGCCGGTCGTCCTCCTCCTGCTGACGTCTCCTCAGCTGCTCCACCTCCCACTCAGAGACCCCCTGAAGGACCTCCACCTGCAGAGAGGAGGAGGAGGAGGAGGAGGAGGAGGGCGAGAGGAGCGAGCCTCGTTTGGTGACCGTCTCCTCCTCGTCCTCTATCATGTCCAGCTCAGAGCTCTTCCTCTTGTCTCCAGTCACGTGACTCCTGTGTGTCCCTGGGTGGAGCTGGTCGTCCACGGAGACAGACGGAGGTTCTGATCTGTCCCTTTGAGGACCATAATAGTCCAGGTTAGGGAGGGGACGCTCCACCTGAGACACCATTATGTTCTCCTGAAAGACAGACATTCAGACCAACTTTACTTATACAGGAGACACATCAACAACCACAGCTAAAGACACTGTCCTGTCTGTCCCCATACCATCTGTCCTGTCTGTACTCAGTCTGTCCCCACACTGCCTGTCCTGTCCCCATACCCTCTGTCTGTCTCCAGACTGTCTGTCCTCTGTCCCCATACCCTCTGTCTGTTCTCAGTCCCTCTGTCTGTCCTTTGAGCCTCTATCCTCTGACCCTTGATCTGTCCCCTGACCCTCTGTCCTCTGACCCTCTGTCTGTCCTTTGAGCCTCTGTCCTCTGACCCTCTGTCCTCTGACCCTCGATCTGTCCCCTGACCCTCTGTTCCCTGACCCTCTGTCCTCTGACCCTCTGTCTGTCCCCTGACCCTCGATCTGTCCCCTGACCCTCTGTTCCCTGACCCTATGTCCTCTGACCCTCTGTCTGTCCCCTGACCCTCTGTCCTCTGACCCTCGATCTGTCCCCTGACCCTCTGTCCCCTGACCCTCTGTCCTCTGACCCTCTGTCTGTCCCCTGACCCTCTGTCCCCTGACCCTCTGTCCTCTGACCCTCGATCTGTCCCCTGACCCTCTGTTCCCTGACCCTCTGTCCTCTGACCCTCTGTCTGTCCCCTGACCCTCGATCTGTCCCCTGACCCTCTGTTCCCTGACCCTCTGTTCCCTGACCCTCTGTCCTCTGACCCTCTGTCTGTCCCCTGACCCTCTGTCCTCTGACCCTCTGTCTGTCCCCTGACCCTCTGTCCTTAGACGTGTTCAGTTATGACAAGTGTGATCAAACACGTTTGGATCAAACTGACCTTGTTGGACACGAAGCTGCAGCGAGAGGACAGGGACGAGGACGAGCTGTTGTTGGAGGGAAGAGGACACAAGAACCTGAAACACACAAAAAACTCATCATCATCATCATCATCATCATCACCATCATCACTGGTCTGTCCTCAGATGGACATACTTGTCCATCTGTCCCCCGCTGACATCCTTCTTCTTCTTCTTTTTTGCTGGAGTGACGTCAGCGGCACCGAGGTTGTCCTGGGAGACGGGATTCGAGTTCTGCGGGAGGACATTAAACAGTGAGGACAGGCAGCGTCCCTCAGAGGACATGAAGGGTTAGACATTAAACAGTGAGGACAGACAGCGTCCCTCAAAGGACATGAAGGGTTAGACATTAAACAGTGAGGACAGACAGCGTCCCTCAGAGGACATGAGGGACGACTGATCTACAGACGGACATTTTGTCTTCAGCAGCTGAGATGGTGGAAAAAAGGTTCAGTGTGTGAACATGTGAATGTGATGTGAAGTGTTTAAGAGCTCTGACTGGAGCGGTGGACGTCAGCAGGTCGACCATGGTGGACTCTAACGTTAAGTCTTGACCTCTGACCCAGAGTGTTTGTGTCCTGTTCATTGTGTCCTCACTGGGACATGACGTCACTGCCAAACTAACCCTCAGAGTGTCTGTGTGAGGTCATGTGACAAGTTGTACGTGTGATGTCATAACGTCCAGACACTGACCAGCTGGTTACTCAGCAGTCTGGCGAGCCTCTCGTCATCTTCACGCCTCCTCCTCTCCTCCTGCAGAAGCTCCTCCTCCTCAGCCAGCAGTCTCTGGATGTACTCCTCACTGGCCCTCTGCTCCTCCTCCTCCATCGCTCGCTTCTCCTCTGTCAGCTGACAGCCGTAAACATAAACGAGTGTAAACAACAATCAGTGGTTATGTTAATGAGCCAATCTTCATCAGACCGATAAACATAAGTGAGAACATTTATCTCACATTTATCACACAACATTTATGTCACATTTTTCTCACATTTATCACACAACATTTATTACACATTGATCACAGCGTTTACATCACAGCATCATCGACCACAAATGTCATAGAGCTCCTTCCTGTTTACTGACACACGCCACCAGCTGTCTCAGCTACACAGCGGTATATTAAAGACAATCAACACTGATCTGTCGCCCAGCACCAGGAGAGTAAATCACCACGTTAATCATCGTATGATGTATGATTTCTGTCAGACAGACCTTTCTGTCAGAGAGACCCTTCTGACAGATATCTTATTATTTGAACTTTACTTAATATCAGTATTATCACCCTGTTTACCAACGTGACAGCAATAACACTGACATCATCATCATCATTGTAACAAGGAGACCGAACTTACTTTAGTCACCTGGTCCTCATATTCTCTCTTCAGCTCTCCAGGCTGACTGACTCTGGGAAAACACACAGACACTACACACACACACACACACACACAGTCATGTTTCATATACAGTGTCTGATTGGTGGTTCTGATGATGTCACTGTAATCAATAAACAGATTAATGATATCAGCTTTTATCATCAGGATCAATGAGGTTAAACTGAACGAACCAACTTCCTGTTTCAGTCAGACGCCATCTCCACAGTCAGACTGAACCTGAACCTGCTCCTGACGATACTGATATAGACTCCGTCTGTCAGGGGGCGGAGCTTCTCTGTCTTCATTCATGTCTTATTACTGCCTATCACTAAGCTCCGCCCCCAGAGAGTCTGTGTCCACTGTCACTGTGTGTTCCCTCCAATCACAGCTGGATGTGTCCTGCCTGATGACAACTACTGCTGCTACACATATACGGTCATATAAGAATATATTTATAAAACATTTATACTGTCAAGCATTATCATTATTATTATTACTATCATTATTATTACTATTATTATTGCTGTTATTACTTTTATTATCATTATTATTGCTGTTATTACTATTATCAAAATCATTATTACTATTATTGTTACTGTTATTACTATTAATATTGTGTTATTATTATTACTACTACTATTATTATTATTATTACTATTAATATTTTGCTATTATTACTACTATTATTATTACTATTATCATTACTATTACTATATCATTATTATTATTGTTACTATTATTATTACTATTAATATTATTATTATCACTGTATGCTGTTGTTGTTGTTGTTATTGCCATGTGTCTCTGTCACATTGTAATTTGTGATTTTCTCGTGCTCGTCTCGTACTCGTCGTCTTCCGCTTATCCGGGTCCGAGTCGCGGGGGCAGCAGCCTCAGCAGAGAAGCCCAGACAGTCTTCTCCCCAGCCACTTCCATCAGCTCTTCTGAGGGAACCCCGAGGCGTTCCCAGGCCAGCCGGGCAATGTAATCCCTCCAGCGTGTCCTGGGGCGGCCCCGAGGTCTCCTCCCGGTTGGACATGCCCGAAACACCTCCCAAGGGAGGCGTCCGGGAGGCATCCTTACCAGATGCCCGAACCACCTCAACTGGCTCCTCTCGATGTGGAGAAGCAGTGGCTCTACTCCGAGTCCCTCCCGGATGTCCGAGCTCCTCACCCTATCCCTAAGGCTGAGCCCAGCCACCCTGCGGAGGAAACTCATTTCAGCCGCTTGTACCCGCAATCTCGTTCTTTCGGTCACTACCCAGAGCTCATGACCATAGGTCGCCCGACAATGTCCCCAGTTGACGTCAGCAGCTCCCCGCCCCCACTGTAAACAATGTGAGCAAGTTGCCGCCTTCCCCCCCGAGGCGCCGGACGGTTTGCCAGAACCTCTTTGGAGCCAATCAACAGTCTTTCTCCATGGCCTCACCGAACTCCTCCCACGTCCGAGTTTTTGCCTCCGCGACCGCCACTGCTGCGCTCCACTTGGCCCGCTGGTACCCGTCAGCTGCTTCTGGAGACCCACAGACCAACCATGCCCTGTAGGCCTCCTTCTTCAGCCTGACGGCTCCACCCCACCCAGGTTTGGGGGTTACTGCCGCGACTGTGGCCACAGCTCGCAACAGCCGCCTCGACAATGGCAGAGCGGAACAAGGCCCATTCGGACTCAATGTCCCCCTCTGCCCTCAGGACGTGGTCGAAGCTCTCCCGGAGGTGGGAGTTGAAGATCATCTGGACAGGTTCTTCCGCCAGACGTTCCCAGCAGACCCTCACTGCTTGTTTGGGCCTGCCAGGTCTGCGCGGCGTCCTCCCCTGCCATCTGATCCAACTCACCACCAGGTGGTGATCAGTTGACAGGTCTGCTCCTCTCTTCACCCGAGTGTCCAGAACATATGGCCGCAGGTCAAATGATACGACTACAAAGTCAATCATTGACCTGCGACCTAGGCTGTCCTGGTGCCACGTGCACCGATGGACATCCTTATGTTTGAACATGGTGTTAGTTATGGCCAAACTGCGACCCGCACAGAAGTCCAATAACTGAACACCACTCGGGTTCAGATCGGACAGATCGTTCCCAATCATGCCCCTCCAGGTCCTGCTGTCATTGCCCACGTGAGCATTGAAGTCCCCCAGCAGAACAATGGAGTCCCCGGTCGGGGCACTGTCCAGGGACTCCAAAAAGGGCGGGTACTCTGAACTGCTGTTTGGCGCATAAGCGCAGACAACAGTCAGGACCCGTTCCCCAACCCGAAGGCGCAGGGAAGCAACCCTTTCGTCTACTGGGGTAAACCCCAACGTACAGGCAGAGAGACTGGGGGCTATCAGAAAGCCCACCCTGGCCCTCTGCCTCTCACCCGGAGCAACTCCAGCAAAGGACAGAGTCCAACCCTTCTCAAGGACTTGGGTTCCAGAGCCGGAACTATGTGTCGAGGTGAGACCGACTATATCTAGCCGGTAGTGCTCAACCTCTTCCACAAGCTCTGGCTCCTTCCCATGGGCGAAGGCCCGGCCTCCAGGCACTCGCCCATGGGCCCCAGCCCCAGGCCTGGCTCCAGGGCGGGGCCCCGGTAACCCTCCAGGCCGGGTACGCCAGCTCTTGTTAATTTCAATCATGAAGGGTCTTTTGTGATTTTGGTCTTTATAAATAAAGCTTAATGGAACGACCCTAAATAAACACAAAGCTTCACACATGCAGATAGTAACAGTATTATGGGATGTGTGTGTGCTGATACCTCCAGGGTCATCCTCGGTGATGGTGTCCTGCCCACTAAGGCGGCGCTGACACTGCAGAGGGAAGGCAGTCTGAATGTGCGTCCACAGCTGCTGGTCGACCAGCGTGTTGTTCCTGCTGTTCAGACGAGCCCACGTGGAAACTCTCTTCCTGCACATCGGGCAGCACAGCGTGGCCTTATCAACCGTCTCCAGGAAACACTCCTGATGATGATACATCCCATAATATATCTGATACCATCAGTACTACAGGAAACACTCCTGATGATGATGATCAATCAATCAGTCAAATTTATTTATAAAGCCCAATATCACAAATCAAAATTTGCCTCACAGGGCTTTACAGCATACGACATCCCTCTGTCCTTATGACCCTCACAGCTGATCAGGAAAAACTCCCCATGCCAGAAGAAAGTAATCAATTAACTAAACTCCATAACTGCCTTAAAGACATAAAAACTTGGATGAGCACCAACTTCCTGATGTTAAATTCAGACAAAAGTGAAGTTATTGTTCTTGGCCCCAAACAACTCAGAGACTCTTTATCTGATGACATAGTTTCTCTAGATGGCATTGCTCTGGCCTCTAGCACTACCGTAAGAAACCTCGGAGTAACATTTGATCAAGATTTGTCTTTTAATTCTCATTTAAAACAAACCTCACGGACTGCATTTTTTCATCTGCGTAATATTGTGAAAATTAGGCCTATCCTGACCTGAAAAGATGCAGAAAAATTGGTCCACGCTTTTGTTACCTCAAGGCTGGATTACTGTAACTCTCTATTATCAGGTAGCTCTAGTAAGTCCTTAAAAACTCTCCAGCTAATTCAGAATGCAGCAGCACGTGTACTAACAGGAACTAAGAAACGAGATCATATTTCTCCTGTTTTAGCTTCTCTGCACTGGCTCCCTGTAAAATCCAGAATTGAATTTAAAATCCTACTGTTAACTTATAAAGCTCTAAATGGTCAAGCTCCGTCATATCTTAGAGAGCTCATAGTGTCATATTATCCCACCAGAACACTGCGCTCTGAGAACGCAGGGTTACTCGTGGTCCCTAAAGTCTCCAAAAGTAGATCAGGAGCCAGAGCCTTCAGCTATCAGGCTCCTCTCCTGTGGAATCATCTTCCTGTTACGGTCCGGGAGGCAGACACCGTCTCCACATTTAAGACTAGACTTAAGACTTTCCTCTTTGATAAAGCTTATAGTTAGGGCTGGCTCAGGCTTGCCCTGTACCAGCCCCTAGTTAGGCTGACTTAGGCCTAGTCTGCCGGAGGACCCCCCTATAATACACCGGGCACCTTCTCTCCTTTTCTCTCTCTCTCTATCTCTCTCCCTCTGTCTCTCTCTCTCTCTCCCCCCATCAGTACTACAGGAAACACTCATGATGATGTTGATGGTGATGATACATCCCATAATATATCTAGCGGGGCTGTGAGTTAATGAAGGGCGGGGCTGTGAGTTAATGAAGAGCGGGACCAGTGTTTCCCACAGGATTTCGGAAAACTATTGGGTTAAGGTAACCCAATAGGTAAAATCATCAGGTTTTGAAAAAGTATTGCAATTTAATTTTGTCTTTAATGTTATTATCTTATATTATCTTTGTAATATGATTATCTTATATAATGTTATTACTACCCTCAAACATTCTCCAGGTCCTCTGTAACTCTGCAGGACTTATTTCCACCCTGCCCAGCAGCAGTACCGTGGCGAATGGTCCCTAACTGCGGGGAGAACGGAGCAGGCTTCCCCAGAGGTCCGCCGCTTTTACCGGTCCCTCTTCTCCACACTTTGGGCTCTAGTTTCGCAGACCGGGTGAGGCAGGGGCACAGCGCACCTGTGCTTCGCCAACTGGGTGTGGCCAGGCGGATTTTGCAAGTTTGGCAAACCGTGCGCGCTGGCGCAGCTACTCCTGTTTCCCACCTCCGTCCCTCCTACCTGCGCAAGTCAGAAAGAGGGAGGAGAGAAGGCGTGGAGTGGGTTTTACACACATCACACCAATCAAATGAGCCCCTCTCCTCACCCTTAAATGCGGCGCACGAAGTCGTAATGAGGTCCAAGCTCGCAGTGTCCGAATATACTGAACTGCGAGCAGACCTCCACGGGCTGATGATGCAAAGGTAGCCTGGGAGGAGGTCACCACAATTGTAAATCAATGTTGCGTTTCTCTCGTGCGTGCTCTCTCTCTTTCTCTCTCGCAGTCTCACTCTGTTTCTTTTCTTTTGACTTTTCTAAGATGACAGATGCTGAATATATACTCCCTATCTGATGCTGTGGCTGTTTGTGGTTGGCTGAAAGGGATGTGAACTCATTAGTTTGCAGCTGTATAATCAAATCAGGTTGGGTTTCCATTACGCGTGCCAAACGTGCCAATCCCCTTTGATCTGACATCAGATGTGACGGGACAGTCGATATAGAGATACATGTATGTGCTGATTGCAGATAGTTGCATTGAATAGTGGTTTTTGGGTATTTATTGCATCGTTAATGTGCCTGACATTCTGGAAACCTGCCTGTGAGGTTTTGGTGACATGTGCGCACTGTCCGCCGGTCAGCCGAACTTCCACTTACACCGGCTGCGCTCCGCCTGCGCTGACAGTAGACCTGGTTTCAGCTGGCGAGCTTTTAGCGCACCTTCGGCGAAGCCTTTTGGCACGAAACTGTCACTGCGCCAAGCTGGATCTGTCGACACCTCCCCCTGCTGCGCCACCACACCCATCTCAGCGCACCTCGGTCTGCCAAACTACCAAACTGAGTGTGCCTCGGGTTGCGCTGCTTGAAACTAGCTCTGCGCGGGGTTCGCCACCCTGCGCTGCACCGGGAAACTAGAGCCCTTTGACTTATTTCCACCCAGCCAACAGTGGGACTTATATTCATTGTGCCGACAGTGGCTTGGAAAACCGCCCATGTCACATGGGGAAGAGGGAAGGCGGCTGGAGTTCCTTCAACATTTGCGGTTAGATTATCATATATTTTTATTATCAAAAATACAGGCTGCTTCGGCTGATTTTTTTTATGCGCACATGTGCCCCTAAATATTTTACACACGTATTTTTAGTCGAGTGAAACGCTCCCACTGCTCTGGCATCTGGGATCTGACAGCCTGAGCACATGGGCACAAAACGCTACGGTGTTCGAGATATTATTTATATCATGAGAAGTCAATACTTTCGGCAGCCTAAATCTTTTATTTAAAAACTATGGCGGGTCAAATTAAACTATGGCGGGCCGCCATAGTTTCGTTAATTAATGGGAAACACTGGCGGGACTGTGAGTTAATGAAGGGCGGGGCTGTTGATGCTTTATGTAACCCAATTTGACCCTATATCAATATAAACAGTGTGGAAATCCATACGTCGCCCAGCCCTACTCAGATTGGCTCTGACGAGGCTGACACTCTTCTTCTTCTCTGAACGTGGCACCCTGGACTCCTCTACCCTAACCCTAGCCCTCCTCTTCCTGTGACATCACAACCTTCAAAACACACCTGTCATTAAACAAGACTGCAGGAGTGTGTGTGTTACTCTGTTAGTGTTAGTGTGTGATTGTGTTAGCGTGTGTTACCTTGCAGAAGGTGTGTGTGCAGGGCAGCGTCACTGGCTCCATGAAGATCTCCAGACACACCGGACAACGACAGTCGTCCAGAGACAGCTCCCTCCCTTTGCTCCTCCCACCTCCTCTGTCTGACACCGGCGCCATCTCTTCTTCTTCTGTGGTTGTTAACGACTATGCAGGGGAGGAGTCAGTGAAATAAACATTTCGTCACAGTGAGCTCTAACAGCTAAGGGGTATTCCATAAAGAGGGTTTAGTGAAAACTCTGAGCGTGTTAACCCTGAGATGAGGGAAACTCTGAGCGTGTTAACCCTGAGATGAGGGAAACTCTGAGTATGTTAACCCTGAGATGAGGGAAACTCTGAATATGTTAACCCTGAGATGAGGGACACTCTGAGTGTGTTAACCCTGAGATGAGGGAAACTCTGAGTATGTTAACCCTGAGATGAGGGACACTCTGAGTGTGTTAACCCTGAGATGAGGGAAACTCTGAGTATGTTAACCCTGAGATGAGGGACACTCTGAGTATGTTAACCCTGAGATGAGGGAAACTCTGAGCGTGTTAACCCTGAGATGAGGGAAACTCTGAATATGTTAACCCTGAGATGAGGGAAACTCTGAGCGTGTTAACCCTGAGATGAGGGACACTCTGAGTGTGTTAACCCTGAGATGAGGGAAACTCTGAGTATGTTAACCCTGAGATGAGGGAAACTCTGAGCGTGTTAACCCTGAGATGAGGGAAACTCTGAGTATGTTAACCCTGAGATGAGGGACACTCTGAGTGTGTTAACCCTGAGATGAGGGAAACTCTGAATGTGTTAACCCTGAGATGAGGGAAACTCTGAGCGTGTTAACCCTGAGATGAGGGACACTCTGAGTGTGTTAACCCTGAGATGAGGGAAACTCTGAATATGTTAACCCTGAGATGAGGGACACTCTGAGCGTGTTAACCCTGAGATGAGGGAAACTCTGAGTGTGTTAACCCTGAGATGAGGGAAACTCTGAATATGTTAACCCTGAGATGAGGGACACTCTGAGCGTGTTAACCCTGAGATGAGGGAAACTCTGAGCGTGTTAACCCTGAGATGAGGGAAACTCTGAGTATGTTAACCCTGAGATGAGGGACACTCTGAGCGTGTTAACCCTGAGATGAGGGACACTCTGAATATGTTAACCCTGAGATGAGGGAAACTCTGAATATGTTAACCCTGAGATGAGGGAAACTCTGAGCGTGTTAACCCTGAGATGAGGGACACTCTGAGTGTGTTAACCCTGAGATGAGGGAAACTCTGGGTTTTCAGCTCCAGACAGAGAGGTAAGTCAAACTCTGAGTCAATCACCATGGCAACTGACTCTGTGAACCTAACCTGCTCGCTGACAGGTTTTCTATAAGACACCCTGAGTTCACCCTGTCTCCTCCCTACTGCTGAGCCTGAAGCAAGCTGGCAGACACACATGGGTTGTTCATATGTAGGAAATCTGATCGATCTATCGCTCCTTCAGCAAAAGACTGATTCACCCAAAGTGTGTGAAGGAACGCTATCACAGGTCCTTCCTGCTTGCTGCTTTCAGGCTACATAACCAGCACTGCTCACAGTAGACTGCACCATGGACACTTTATTGACACTATGGACACTTTATTGACACTATGGACACTTTATGGACACCACAGTTGTCTGCTGTTTTGCACATACAATCACTTGCACTAGATGTGCTCCCTTTATCCACTGCTCAGTTTTTGCTCATTTTCATTCACTGCTGCTCATTATTATCCACTTCCTATTATTTTCATTATTATTATTATTATTATTATTATTATTGTTATTTATCGCCGTCTCATATTTTTTTTACTTATTTGCATGCCTAGTTATTTAAGTTTTTTAAGTTTAATTTTGAATTCTTTAATCTGACTCTTTTTCCTTGACTGCTGTAACACTAGAATTTCTCAATTATGGGATCAATAAAGGTGTATCTTATCTTATCTTGATATCGAGGCAGAATTAATTCACAATGCTTTACGCCGGGAGAGGATCTTCAGACTAGGGCTGACCCAAAACATTTGAAGCTTCGAAGCTTTGTTCAATTGCACGGGATTTGATTGTGAAAAAAAAAATCGAAGCTTCTGCACTTTTTTTTCCATTTTTTGGGGGGAGGCCTTAAACGCAACACTAACCCCCACCAGTCCGATACTGACAACGAGCGCACTCAGAGCTGGCAGACATGTCCAAGAGGTCATCAGATGTGTTAGGCGTATAAGAGTTCATGTTCCAGTTCCACTTTGTGTTTTTAATTGATTGTTTTTCGGATTGATTGACAAATAAAGGCCGGCCCCATTAGGCCGTGTAAAGGAGTCATCCAGTCTGATTTTTGCATGAATTGCCTAAAAATGTTTCACAGTAAATCAGAGAACGGGGATATTATTGCCACTGGTTATTTGAAATGGATAAAGGTATTTTTTACTGGTGAGTTAAGGGAGAATAGCCTATATATCATGTAATTAAAAAAGAAAAAAATCTGCGACAAGGAAATAGAAAGCCCGACGCACAATGGAGACCTGCTATTATCCTGCTTGAACACAGACAACTAAATTCTTTCAACAATGTGACTCAAAATAATGATAAAATAGATTTTATTGATGTAAAATATGTATTTTCCAGTTCCAACGGTCTGCTCTGAGTCTGGTGTCAGAGACACTTCTGATGCTCTGAGTTGCGCATCTGTTTGATTGTGCTGCAGTGTGCACAGAGGGTTTGAATTTAGTGTTCAATGAAAAGTTAAACACTACTTTTCACCGACCATTAGTGGTTTTTCGTTTGTGAATATTTTTATCTTAATTCTAGTGTTGGAAGAAACTACGTTTTCGCCATAATTTTTTATGTCGTCGAATGCTTCAAGTTAAATTTGTTCTGAGCTTCGAAGCTTCGAATGTCAATAAATGGAGTCGAAGGTCAGCCCTACTTCAGACCCCATTTAGATGTGCTCTCTTGGGTATGATAGTTTTTAAGGATTCAAATTTCAAATAAATCATCAACCATCTATATGTGCTTAAAACAGCAGCTGAAATTACCAAGGATTCTTTTTTTTTTTTTTTTTGGGGGGGGGGGGGGGCAGTAAGCGTAAAAGGGGGAGAGAGACAGAGGGAGTGACATGCAGCAAGGTGCCACAGACTGGAGTCGAACCCGCTATGCCTACTACTACTACTACTACGCCACCAGCATCCCGTCAAATAAGATCCTGCTTGCTAAATTTCCCATGCTGCCTCTCTCCTTGGCAGCTTTAGTGCTTTTACTTTGTGTAGCGGGGTTCTTCCGGGAAAAATATGGCGTAGTCGGGAAGATACGTTTTAAAGTGTTTATTCCACCAAACCAACCAAAACAGTGAAAAAAATAAGTACAAAGTAACAACAAAATATTTACAAAAAGGCACCCTGGGTTCAGAGTTCTTCAGTAACCCAAATTACAGCTGGACCACCGGCCGAAAAACAAGGACAATCGTCCAAAAACACACTCACTCAATACTTTCTCTTGTTGTCAAACTCCTGCCATGTACCACCAACTCTCCACACCAACATGGACAAGATGGCTGCCTTATAAATCATAAGCCCCTCCCACTGGGCATGACAGAAAAAGAATAATTAACTTTGAAATCAGTGTTTCCCTACAAATAGAAACAACCAAAAATGTATTGACAAATAGTTAAATACAGAGAAATACCTCCTTTAAATACTCACTGTTCAACATGTCAACATTCAGTCTCCAATACTGCAAAATAAACATAATTAGTGCAAACACACATTTAAATTAATCAGGTGACCATTTTCCTGCTACGTCCCCTTTAAACCCCAGGAACTCGATATGCCCCTGTTTGGCGGATTCGGCGTCTAACAGAGGGCAGCAGGGAGGACAAGCTGGCGTCTGCGGTGAGTGTCTATGTGATATGGATGGGTATGAACAGGCGTGCAGAACAGCGAGCGTGCACCCTCGTGCGAACTACAGAACTGTGGGGCAACTGATGAAATATATGCTCATATTCTATCTCTCCATTCATGAGCACCTCCAAGTCCACAGGTGTAAAATAAGTTGATCGCTTTTTCTCTCTGGTTGCCATGGTGATTCGAGGTATCAGGGCTCCACTGGTGATGGCTTTTTATTGTGGTTGTGCACGTGCTTAACTCAAGGTGTACCTACTCAGAGGTGACTGAACTAATTCAAATCAGCTGTTCTGGAACCGGATACTCAGAGTTTCCCAGATCAGGGTAAGGAAGGAAGGAAGGAAGGAAGTTTTACTGGCATTGTGCTTCCACAACGAAATTTAGTTGGTACACTCTCAGCGGCAAGACACAGACATATTCAAAACTGAAAAAAAAAATAAAATAAAATACAATGCAACAACATGGACACAAACTGTATAAAATGGCAGCAATAAATGATATAAAAATAGTAGATAAAATAAATAGATAAGAGCAGTAGCTGTATAAAGTGCATTTTTGGAGTTAAAATATTGCAGATATTGTACACGATAATACATTCAGCCCATGTCATTGATTGTCAAAAAGTGCGGGGGGGAGGAGGGGAGGGGTGATGGAGGCTACAGCTCCGGGGAAAAAGCTGTTCCTCAACCTGGTGGTCCGCGTTCTTAAAGTGTGGTACCTCCTTCCTGATGGTAGGGGAACAAACAGAGGATGTCCCGGGTGAGTTTGGTCTGTGCTGATGGATCTTGCCTTCCTCTGCAGGCGGTCAGCATAAACCGAGTCAAGGTCTGGGAGGGCAACTCCCACAATCCTCTGGGCTGTCCTTATAACCCGGAATAGGGCCCTCCTGTTTTCCACTGTGCAGCTTCCATACCACACTGTGCAGGACTGACAGGCGATGCTCTCTATTGTGCTCCTGTGGAAGTTTATGAATAGTTGTGGGGGTAGACCAGCCTGTTTTAGTTTTTGTAAAAAGTAGAGCCTCTGCTGGGCTCTGTTCACCAGGCTGGAGGTTTTCAGTGTCCACGTCAAGTCCTCTGTTATGTGGATTCCCAGGAATTAGATGGACTCCACCCTCTCCACCTCTTCTCCATTGATGAAGCGAGGGTACTGTGTGGTCCTCTTGGACCTCCTGAAGTCCATGATGACCTCTTTTGTTTTGGTGGTGTTTAAGACCAGGTTGTTGTCCAAACACCACTCAGCCAGATGTTGGACCTCCTGTCTGTAGTGGGTCTCATTGTTGTCACTCTCAGTCAGCACTGTAGCCAGGCTGAGAGTCAGAGCTCTATTGAGCCTTGTATTCCTTTAGCCCTTAGCAGTAATGATTTTATGAGCTTTTTTAATGACAAAATTCTAACTATTAGAGGCAAAATTCATGACCTCCTGTCCTCAGATAGTACCTATCTAACCTCAAACACAGCTGTAAGACCTAATATATATTTAGATTGCTTCTCCCCAATTTCTTTTCAAGAATTGACCGCAGTGATTTCTTCATCTAAATCATCAACGTGTCTCTTAGACCCCATCCCAACTAGGCTACTTAAGGAGGTCTTTCCTTTAGTTAACACTCATATATTAGATATGATCAATATATCCTTATTAACAGGCTATGTACCACAGTCTTTTAAAGTAGCTGTAATTAAACCTCTACTAAAAAAGCCCACCCTGGATCCAGAGGTGTTAGCCAACTATAGACCAATATCTAATCTTCCCTTTATGTCAAAGATCCTTGAGAAAGTAGTCGCAGACCAGCTGTGTCATTTTCTCCATGATAATAATCTATTTGAGGAATTTCAGTCAGGATTTAGAGTGCATCATAGCACTGAGACAGCACTAGTTAAAATTACAAATGACCTTCTGATTGCTTCAGACAAAGGACTCGTCTCTGTACTTGTTTTATTAGATCTTAGTGCGGCGTTTGACACAACTGACCATCAAATTCTACTGCAGAGACTGGATCACTTAATTGGCCTAAAAGGTTCTGCACTAAGCTGGTTTAAATCTTATTTATCTGATCGTTTTCAGTTTGTTCACGTTCATAATGAATCATCCTTATAGCATTGTTACCATATTTGAAGATGTCATTGCAAACATTAACACAATTATGCCCCAGTAGATAATTAATGCTTTTATTAAGATTTCTGACATTTTTTGGCACATTTGTGTACTTAGATTTAAGCGGGCACGTTACTCAGGAAGGACAGTTTGGTACTTTTGAGCTCAATAGCTCCTTAAATTTTCATTTCTTATAGTGAATACTCATATGAGTAAGTGAAGAGGGGAGAGTTGAGTAACGTAATGTAGTGTTTTGAAATATTTATATATTTTTAACATTATAAATATGTTTTGGACACCAGACATGCCACATCTTTGACCTGACACCAGTCGTTGTTTATGCAGATACACACTCCTCCTCCCCTACTCTTACCGGAGTCTGCAGTCCCGTCGGCTCGGTAGACAGTGTGGCCTGCTAGTTCGATAGCCCCGTCAGGAACGGTGCTATCCAGCCAAGTCTCTGTAAATACCGTCACACAGCTGCCCATGTTGTGTCAAGTCAAGTCAGAGTTCAGGATTAGACTCAGAGTTTGATCACATCTGACATGTGATGAATCTCTCTGAGCTTCAGTCTGAGTCTGAGCGGCGAGGTCAGGGACACGGTCACAATCTGATCGATAAAAGTCTGAGTGTAAATATGACTGTGGTCAATAAAGTTGTAAACAGATTGTAAAACAGAAACAAAGTGATGAGCTCAATGTTTTATTTATGTTTACATCATGTTTGTGTTTCCTGTTTACAGTTCAATCAGATTCATTCTGTGATCACTGATCTATAATCAATAATATCTGAGTTACAACATGTGGAGGTTTGATATCAACCAGAACCAGTTCTAACGTTGTCTCAACGCTCTGTCTGATGACGAAAACAACATGGAGCTGATGTTTATCAAAACACACCAACATGTTTATGTCACACACCTGTGAGTCAAACTGCTTGTTTATACTGAACACAACCAAACAAACAACACTTTCCATGGGTAGCGTTAAATCACAGCAGGGGAACTTTGAGCTAAGTAGCTGCTAACGCTAGCTCGTTACGGTTTCTATTGCGAGTCATCGGAAGTCCCGACAGGTAAACAGGGACACGTAAACACTGATAACCAGTACTGCTGGAGTGAAACGGTAACACTCACCTGCGGTCCGTTTACCTGGATGGTTAAAGCTAACGCTAAAGTTAGCCTCTGAGCTAAGGTCAGACCGTGGCAGGCCGCTGTGTTTGTGTTGTTAGCGGCTAACAGTTAGCACATTAGAGCTTCAGCTTACCTGCAGAAACTGTCGGTTAACCGGAGCGTTCACCGGGAGCTTTAACCGGAACCGTAAGGCCTCACGGAGACTGACCGGAACTTGACCAGAGACCGTTGTAGTGTTAACAACGCATAACGTTCAGCTGTGTGCATCAGGTCCCGCGTGAACCTACTGTTGATACACTGCGCCTGCGCAAAAAAACGGTGTGCCACTTTGCAGCATATACGTAGACGCCGCATCGAGCGCTGAGCCGTACGTCAACGTCGCCGCCATATTGGATGTGGCAAGGCTGCGCTGTAAACTAATACAAGTGAATGGACTTAATTTCATAAAGAGATTTACGTTAATGCTTCTCGTTTATTCATTCACACACACACTAATATACTTGGGAAACAATTAGCACCAAAAACAATGTGTTTGATCTTCTGAGATGGCTAAGATAAGAACTTTATTGATCCCACACAGGCATGGGTGCAGATCTGATGACAAGTTTGGGGGGGACACAATCAGTTGTTGTTTTTTTTTAATTGCACGCGTGCAAATCATGCCCACAGAGCGCTTGAGATTGCCAGCATATTTCACGATTTCATAGAGGCTCATCACCATCACGAAGTCATTCAAAAAGCACTACAAAGAGAATCATATGCTTACCTTTACTGTTTATTTCTCTTAAACAGCCAGTAGTACATGGAACCAGCCATCACCCTCCTTTTCACTGCTTCGCTGTTAGTTAATGCTACTTCTAGTTTCAGGGTCTCAGGCATGTTATGTCCACTCACGTTCTCATCTCTCGCCTCTCACGGATTCCCATTTCTCCTCATCATCTTCCCTTTCTCCCAGTATATAGGACTACTGTATACATTTGTTCAATTTCAATCATTTAAGCTATTTAGAATTGGGGGGGGACAATTTGTGCTTTTCAGAATTTGGGGGGGACATGGCAGTGGTCCTGCCAGATGCCTCCTGCTGCTGCTGCTGCCATCATTAGTCATTAGTCATACTTCTTCTGTTATTATACACATATGACTATTGTCACACATGTATACTGCCAGATATTAATACATACTTTCAACATATTGTACCGCAGTAGCCAGAACTATAATATTATTACTTTCAATAATGTTGTTGTAAGCTACTGTCATTACCTGCATATCTCTCTCTCTCTCTCTCTCTCTGTCTCATTGTGTCATGTGGATTACTGTTAATTTATCATGTTGATCTGTTCTGTACGACATCTATTGCACGTCTGTCCGTCCTGGAAGAGGGATCCCTCCTCAGTTGCTCTTCCTGAGGTTTCTACTGTTTTTTTTCCCCGTTAAAGGGTTTTTTGGGGAGTTTTTCCTGATCAGCTGTGAGGGTCATAAGGACAGAGGGTCCTTAGGACTGACTGATATACACACACATATATATACACTGTATAAACACAATATACACAATACAAAACATAGTATAGCATATTAATAAATGTATTAATATATTTTAATAAAGAATAAGCTTGATTGTTGATTGAGTTTATTTCTCACACACACTCTCTTTTATACCCACAGCCATCAGACTTAATAATTCTTTGTTAAACAGATGATCTTACAGACTTCTTTGAAATTTCCTTTGGGGATTAATAAAGTTGTTGTTATTCTTGTTACACTGACTGCTGTGATCCCCCAAAAGTAGTAAAAAAACATTTTCAGTAATTACATAAACACTGAAATTAATTTTGGTATTTATATATGTATATATATATATATATATATATATATATATATATTGGTATTATAACTCTGAAAGTGGGACTGTGGTCAAGATCATTTGAAAAAGATACAGAAGGATGAGCAGCAGGGGATATTTGCAGCACAGCTGGTGGAAAAGTGAATATGTGCACAAAGGTGTGCTATACATAACATGCTATACTGTGTTTATACAGTATATATATATATACATACAGTACAGGCCAAAAGTTTGGACACACCTTCTCATTCAATGCGTTTTCTTTATTTTCATGACTATTTACATTGTAGATTCTCACTGAAGGCATCAAAACTATGAATGAACACATGTGGAGTTATGTACTTAACAAAAAGGTGAAATAACTGAAAACATGTTTTATATTCTAGTTTCTTCAAAATAGCCACCCTTTGCTCTGATTACTGCTTTGCACACTCTTGGCATTCTCTCCATGAGCTTCAAGAGGTAGTCACCTGAAATGGTTTCCACTTCACAGGTGTGCCTTATCAGGGTTAATTAGTGGAATTTCTTGCTTTATCAATGGGGTTGGGACCATCAGTTGTGTTGTGCAGAAGTCAGGTTAATACACAGCCGACAGCCCTATTGGACAACTGTTAAAATTCATATTATGGCAAGAACCAATCAGCTAACTAAAGAAAAGCAGTGGCCATCATTACTTTAAGAAATGAAGGTCAGTCAGTCGGAAAATTGCAAAAACTTTAAATGTGTCCCCAAGTGGAGTCATAAAAACCATCAAGCGCTACATGAAACTGGCACACATGAGGACCCGACCCAGGAAAGGAAGACCAAGAGTCACCTCTGCTTCTGAGGATAAGTTCATCCGAGTCACCAGCCTCAGAAATCGCAAGTTAACAGCAGCTCAGATCAGAGACCAGATGAATGCCACACAGAGTTCTAGCAGCAGACCCATCTCTAGAACAACTGTTAAGAGGAGACTGCGCGAATCAGGCCTTCATGGTCAAATAGCTGCTAGGAAACCACTGCTAAGGAGAGGCAACAAGCAGAAGAGATTTGTTTGGGCCAAGAAACACAAGGAATGGACATTAGACCAGTGGAAATCTGTGCTTTGGTCTGATGAGTCCAAATTTGAGATCTTTGGTTCCAACCGCCGTGTCTTTGTGAGGCGCAGAAAAGGTGAACGGATGGATTCCACATGCCTGGTTCCCACTGTGAAGCATGGAGGAGGAGGTGTGATGGTGTGGGGGTGTTTTGCTGGTGACACTGTTGGGGATTTATTCAAAATTGAAGGCACACTGAACCAGCATGGCTACCACAGCATCCTGCAGCGACATGCCATCCCATCCGGTTTGCGTTTAGTTGGACGATCATTTATTTTTCAACAGGACAATGACCCCAAACACACCTCCAGGCTGTGTAAGGGCTATTTGACCAAGAAGGAGAGTGATGGAGTGCTGCGGCAGATGACCTGGCCTCCACAGTCACCGGACCTGAACCCAATGGAGATGGTTTGGGGTGAGCTGGACCGCAGAGTGAAGGCATAGGGGCCAACAAGTGCTAAACACCTCTGGGAACTCCTTCAAGAGTGTTGGAAAACCATTTCAGGTGACTACCTCTTGAAGCTCATGGAGAGAATGCCAAGAGTCCATTCACTTGTATTAGTTTACAGCGCAGCCTTGCCACATCCAATATGGCGGCGACGTTGACATACGGCTCAGCGCTCGATGCGGCGTCTACGTATATATGTCTATGCTCCCCACTACCACCGTGTTGAACAGAGGCTCTGTGGATGTCTGTGTATGCGGATGGAGAAGCAGGTGGAATGAAAATACATTCTTCCTATTATTGCAGCCTATTGCTGCACAAAGCTTGGGCATTTTTTATTTGTTACTAGCGGTAAATAACTGTTTGTAAGCTAACTGTGATTTTACCGCCTGTTTATCAAGATCACAAGATCTCACGAGAACTTGTTTTCTGAGACGGACAGGGCTCAAAAAAGTTAATTTTCTCTTGATCTGTGCGGATGAAAAATGCAGCTTTAGTGTCAGAATGTTGGTGAGATGTGTGGCTTGTGGAAAACAAACCCAATATTTACTTTAGTGACTACAGGGCGAAAGAATTGACCATAAATTGTGATCACGTTCACTTTCCTCACTGACGACAATACATTCAGAGCTGCTGCAAGTCTCCTACGGGGGCGTGGCGCTGACGTCACTGAATCAGGAAGTGAGCTGAGTGGGGTATCTCGCTTCATCCAGTATCTCTGGTCTATATGTCTATGCTTTGCAGTTCCTCCTTCTTCTTTTTTTGAATTTCCAGCAGAGCGGACGGAGCAGAGGCTCACTGCTGCCACCGGCAGGTCAGTGACAGAACTGATCACGTGCCAATAGGAAGAGTTTATGTTATGAGATGGTTTTACAAAATGTTTTCATGTTATATACAAAACGTTTGTTGTCGTAATAATATATCTTTATATATATGTTACTGTGTGTGATGTGACTTCAATATAACTGTTAGATACATGTAGTGATGTATAAATGCTCTGTTAGAGTACCTGAATACTCTACCTCAGTACTCTATTACTTTCCACCACGGTAAAAAGTTTTTGTTTTTGTTTTAAAGATTATTTTTTGGGCTTTTTGCCTTTAATTGACAGAACAGTGTGAAGTGTGACTAAGACTGACTGTCCTCCAGTGTGTTTGTGTGGACACAGACAGACAGACAGACAGACAGGTCATTTGAGTAACAGCCCTTTAATCCGACAGTAAAACAGTGAAGCTGAAACACTTAAACAAACAGAAGTCAAAGTTTTTTCTTCTTCAGTCAAACTATAAACAATGTTAACTTCTGTTTCATTAAAGTCTGTTTTTTGTTTTCAAATATTAAAAGTAAAGAAGATTCATTTAAAGGAATAGTTAAACATATTTATCTCATGTCTCTGGATTGATACAAGAAACATGTCTCTGGTTTTGTCAGTCAGAACTCTGGACTGAGCCCCGCTAACAGTTTCCCACTGCTAGTCATCTTCATGCTAAGCTAGGCTAAGTTACCCACTGCTAGTCATCTTCATGCTAAGCTAGGCTAAGTTTCCCCCTGCTAGTCATCTTCATGCTAAGGTAGGCTAACAGTTTCCCCCTGCTAGTCATCTTCATGCTAAACTAGGTTAACAGTTTCCCCCCACCTCCAGTCTTCATGCTAAGCTAACAGTCTCCCCCCTGCTTCCAGTCTTTCTGCTAAGCTAAGCTAACAGTTCCCCCCTGCCTCCAGTCTTTCTGCTAAGCTAGGGTAACAGTTTCTCCCTGCCTCCCGTCTTCATGCTAAGCTAAGCTAACAGTTTCCCCCTGCCTCCAGTCTTCATGCTAAGCTAAGCTAACAGTTCCCCCCTGCCTCCAGTCTTTCTGCTAAGCTAAGCCAACAGTTTCCCCCTGCCTCCAGTCTTCATGCTAAGCTAAACTAACAGTTTCCCCCTGCCTCCAGTCCTTCTGCTAAGCTAGGCTAACAGTTCCCCCCTGCCTCCAGTCTTCATGCTAAGCTAACAGTTCCCCCCTGCCTCCAGTCTTTCTGCTAAGCTAAGCTAACGGTTCCCCTCTGCCTCCAGTCTTTCTGCTAAGCTAAGCTAACAGTTTCCCCCTGCCTCCAGTCCTTCTGCTAAGCTAGGCTAACAGTTCCCCCCTGCCTCCAGTCTTCATGCTAAGCTAACAGTTCCCCCCTGCCTCCAGTCTTTCTGCTAAGCTAAGCTAACAGTTCCCCCCTGCCTCCAGTCTTTCTGCTAAGCTAAGCTAACAGTTTCCCCCTGCCTCCAGTCTTTCTGCTAAGCTAAGCCTACAGTTTCCCCCTGCCTCCAGTCTTTATGCTAAGCTAACACACAGACCCATGTAACTTAACGACTGATGATGTCACTCGTGCGTGAAGCCCTCGGTCCAGGGGAAGGCGTTCTTCTGCTTCTTGCGCCTGCCGCCAGGCTCGCTGCTCTGGAAGTCCTCTCCACAGCGGTGTTTCTTCAGCTGCCGTGAGTCGGAGAAGCCATGGCCGCAGCGCTCGCAGGCATATAGCTTGACGCCGGTGTGGATCTGCATGTGAGACTTGAGCTGGTTGGACTGCCTGAACTTCCTGCCGCACACGACACACTCGTAGGGCTTCTCTCCGGTGTGGACAAGCAGGTGGCGGTGGTAGTTCTGCGGAGTCCTGAACTCTTTGCCACATTGCTGACACTTGTGAGGTTTGATGCCAGTGTGCAGGAGCTCGTGCTGCTTCAGCTGCCATGTCAGCAGGAAACCTTTGTCGCAGACGTTGCAGACGTATGGCCGGGCGCCGCTGTGCTGCCTCATGTGGTACAGGTACAGGTGGCGCAGATGGAAAGACTTTCCGCAGGTGTCGCAGGTAAACTCTTTGTTCTCGGCGTGGCTCTTCTCATGCGTCCTCAGCGTGGTGTTGCTGCTGAAGCTCTTCAGGCAGATCTTACAGCTGTAGGGCTTAACCGCGCCCTGTCGCCTTCTACCCGCCACACCTCCGGCCGCCTGTCCATCCTTGTTGCTGTTGTGGACCAGCTGCTGGTGCTTCTGCAGCTGACAGTTGTAGAAGAAGGTCTTCCCACACAGGTCGCACATGAACGGCTTCTCCATGCCGTGAACCAGCATGTGGGTCTTCAGAGCCCACGTTCCCGTGAAACCCTCGCCACATTTATCACACCTGAGACAGGAAGTGGAGACAAGACGGAGGAGATTCATTATGAAGTCACAATGATGTACTGTCATAAAAAATATGACTGTCGTCCTCGTTACAAAAACAAAAACAAACTTCTCCACCAGAACAAAGAAGACTTTTACAACTGCAGAGCTGCAACCAACCGAGTCTGTCATTATAAATTAATTCTGCCTCGATATCGATCAGATTTCCTACATATGAACAACCCATGTGTGTCTGCCAGCTTGCTTCAGGCTCAGCAGAAGGGAGGAGACAGGGTGAACTCAGGGTGTCTTATAGAAAACCTGCCAGCAAGCAGGTTAGGTTCACAGAGTCAGTTGCCATGGTGATTGACTCAGAGTTTGACTTACCTCTCTGTCTGGAGCTGAAAACCCAGAGTTTCCCTCATCTCAGGGTTAACACACTCAGAGTGTCCCTCATCTCAGGGTTAACACACTCAGAGTGTCCCTCATCTCAGGGTTAACATACTCAGAGTGTCCCTCATCTCAGGGTTAACACGCTCAGAGTTTCCCTCATCTCAGGGTTAACACACTCAGAGTGTCCCTCATCTCAGGGTTAACACACTCAGAGTGTCCCTCATCTCAGGGTTAACATACTCAGAGTGTCCCTCATCTCAGGGTTAACACACTCAGAGTTTCCCTCATCTCAGGTTTAACACACTCAGAGTGTCCTCATCTCAGGGTTAACATACTCAGAGTGTCCTCATCTCAGGGTTAACACGCCAGAGTTTCCTCATCTCAGGGTTAACACACTCAGAGTGTCCTCATCTCAGGGTTAACACGCTCAGAGTTTCCCTCATCTCAGGGTTAACACGCTCAGAGTTTCCCTCATCTCAGGGTTAACACACTCAGAGTGTCCCTCATCTCAGGGTTAACATATTCAGAGTGTCCCTCATCTCAGGGTTAACATATTCAGAGTGTCCCTCATCTCAGGGTTAACATATTCAGAGTGTCCCTCATCTCAGGGTTAACATACTCAGAGTGTCCCTCATCTCAGGGTTAACATATTCAGAGTGTCCCTCATCTCAGGGTTAACACACTCAGAGTTTCCCTCATCTCAGGGTTAACACACTCAGAGTTTCCCTCATCTCAGGGTTAACACATTCAGAGTGTCCCTCATCTCAGGGTTAACACGCTCAGAGTGTCCCTCATCTCAGGGTTAACACACTCAGAGTTTCCCTCATCTCAGGGTTAACATACTCAGAGTGTCCCTCATCTCAGGGTTAACACGCTCAGAGTGTCCTTCATCTCAGGGTTAACATGCTCAGAGTGTCCCTCATCTCAGGGTTAACACGCTCAGAGTTTCCCTCATCTCAGGGTTAACACACTCAGAGTGTCCCTCATCTCAGGGTTAACATACTCAGAGTGTCCCTCATCTCAGGGTTAACATACTCAGAGTGTCCCTCATCTCAGGGTTAACACACTCAGAGTGTCCCTCATCTCAGGGTTAACACACTCAGAGTGTCCCTCATCTCAGGGTTAACATACTCAGAGTTTCCCTCATCTCAGGGTTAACACACTCAGAGTGTCCCTCATCTCAGGGTTAACACACTCAGAGTGTCCCTCATCTCAGGGTTAACATACTCAGAGTTTCCCTCATCTCAGGGTTAACACGCTCAGAGTTTCCCTCATCTCAGGGTTAACACACTCAGAGTGTCCCTCATCTCAGGGTTAACACACTCAGAGTGTCCTTCATCTCAGGGTTAACATACTCAGAGTTTCCCTCATCTCAGGGTTAACACGCTCAGAGTTTCCCTCATCTCAGGGTTAACACGCTCAGAGTTTCCCTCATCTCAGGGTTAACATACTCAGAGTTTCCCTCATCTCAGGGTTAACATACTCAGAGTGTCCCTCATCTCAGGGTTAACATACTCAGAGTGTCCTTCATCTCAGGGTTAACATACTCAGAGTTTCCCTCATCTCAGGGTTAACACGCTCAGAGTGTCCCTCATCTCAGGGTTAACACACTCAGAGTGTCCCTCATCTCAGGGTTAACATACTCAGAGTTTCCCTAATCGCAGGGTAATCATACTCAGAGTGTCCTCATCTCAGGGTTAACATACTCAGAGTGTCCCTCATCTCAGGGTTAACATATTCAGAGTTTCCCTCATCTCAGGGTTAACATACTCAGAGTGTCCCTCATCTCAGGGTTAACATATTCAGAGTTTCCCTCATCTCAGGGTTAACATACTCAGAGTGTCCCTCATCTCAGGGTTAACACACTCAGAGTGTCCCTCATCTCAGGGTTAACACACTCAGAGTGTCCCTCATCTCAGGGTTAACATATTCAGAGTTTCCCTCATCTCAGGGTTAACATACTCAGAGTGTCCCTCATCTCAGGGTTAACATATTCAGAGTTTCCCTCATCTCAGGGTTAACATATTCAGAGTTTCCCTCATCTCAGGGTTAACATACTCAGAGTGTCCCTCATCTCAGGGTTAACATATTCAGAGTTTCCCTCATCTCAGGGTTAACACACTCAGAGTGTCCCTCATCTCAGGGTTAACATACTCAGAGTTTCCCTCATCTCAGGGTTAACACACTCAGAGTTTTTAATAAACCTGCTTTCTGGAATACCCCCCTGGACTTTGATATTTTGGTTTTGACATGACTGACATGTGACTCCAGTCGTGTGTGTGATCTGTGACACATATTCTCTATTTCAAAAGTAAACATCATCATTTACACTTCACTCTTTCTTCACTGTCCAAATATTATACAGGTGTTAACACCAAAATAAAAGTCTTTTGAAAAATCTTGGCCTGAATATTATCTTGAACAAAGCTGCTGCAGCTGACTGGGAGAACTGGGAGGTATTACACTGAAAACACAGTGAAACCAGATCATGAATCCTCATAGTCAGAGTTCACAGTGATTGTGAGGTGTTTGGTTGCTCACTGACAGTCATAAAACAGACTGTTGTTACCCTGACGACAGCAGAGGACATGTCTGGTGGACATGTCTCTACATGGACAACAGTCTGTGGGGACAACAAGGGGTTAAACTCTGCTCTCACTGACTACAACACCCATAATCCTTCACTGACTCTTCAGATACCTCTACACTACAGGAAACATCAGTGATATACGTCAGGCTCTGATTGGTTGTCAAGGCCATAACAATAGCTCCTGCTGGCCCAATGAGGGGTCAATCAAAAGGTCAGGAGCTGGCCTCCATTTTAAGATCCCGGCTGGTTGGTTTGTTTACACACAGGATGGTGACATGATGGAGAACATGTGGAGAACTCTGACAGTCTGAGAGGACACAGCAGCAGCTGGTGGATGTCTGTGATGTCATCATGTGACTGGACGAAATATCTTATTTGGATTGTCTGGACCTTTAAAACTGTTTGTTTGTTTGATAATTTATCGATGTGTGGATCACAGTAACACTTAAAAGGACTATTAGAACTGTTTGTTTGTTTGTTGTTTACTGAATCTGCTGTGGTGTTTGTATCTTGAAATGATTAACAGCACCGTGAGGAGCAAAGCTTTGGATCAACGTGTCGTGGGAGCAAACAACATGAACAACAAGAACAACAACAACAGCTGCTGTTTGTCATCATCCGATAAAACTAACGAGGACCGGCAGACACGACGTCACATCTCTAAAGTCCACTGTGACGTCTGTAAACAACTGCTATGAACCTGCGGCTGGGGGAAGTTGAATCTGAGCTCTGTGGTGTGTTTACCTGAAGGGTTTCTCGCCATTGTGGAGGCGCAGGTGTCTCTGGAAGTTGTACTTGAGGCCGAAGCTCAGTCCGCAGGTCTGACACATGAAGGGTTTCTCTCCGGAGTGAACCACTCGGTGCTGCAGCAGACCCATCTTACACTTGAAGGCCTTGTCACATTCGCAGCACTTGTACGGCCGTTCCTCCGAGTGCGACCTCTTGTGGACGCGCAGGTTGCTGGCGGTGGAGAAGCTCTTCCCGCAGGTGGGGCAGGGGTATGGTCGGGCACCGGTGTGGACGGTCTGGTGCTCACGGAGGCTCTTCTTCCTGGTGAAGCCCTTCCCGCAGACGTCGCACATGAAGGGCTTGACCTGGGCATGCGACACCTCATGGTATCTGAGTGCGCCGGCCGAGGTGAAGGTGCGCTCGCACACGTGGCACTTGAGCGGCATTTTCTCCAGCCGGTGTGACGCCTGGTGGACTCTGAGCTGGCGCAGCAGCCTGAACTTCCTATCACACTGGTCGCAGTGCAGCAGTTTGTCGGGGTCGTTCTCCTGAGCCTCCCTCAGTTGGTGACTCTGCTGGTGTCTCTGCAGACTCTTGGCCTTGTAGAAACCTTTGTCGCAGGAGCTGCAGGGAAACGGCTTCAGGTGACATGACACGTGTTTCCTCAGCTGGTGTTTCTGATGGAAACCTTTGTTACACAGCTCACAGAAGAAACGCTTGTCTTTGTAAAGCTCCCTCCTCCTCCTCCGCTCCTGCTCCTTCTGCTCCTCCTCGCTCCACGCTGCACACAGGACAGAGACAAGATAGAGACCTTACAGTCTGTCTCATGTAAAGACACAACACTGCAGAGACAACAGCTCCCTCCTCCTCGCTCCTGCTGCTCCTTCTCGCTCTTTGCTAAACATAGGACACAGACATGTCACAGTCTGTCTCATCGTATAATACTGCAGAGACAACAGTCTGCTGTTCACTCATAAAGACGCAATCCTGAAGAGACACATCAGTCTTTTTCATCTAAGGACACAATACAACAGGGACAACAGTCTCACCTGTTGTCTCACATGCTGTCTCACCTGCTGTCTCACCTGTTGGTGTCACTGCCGGTGTCTCCCTTGGTGTCTCAGCGTGTCTGCTGTCGGTGAGCATCTGTTGGACAGCCTCCATCTTTATTTCAGTTTCCTGTAAACATGGTCAGATGTTATTGATCATCAGTTCTGTTAATAAACATGATTTAATATTATTGATCAGTGTGTAATCATAGACAATAATCAATAAACAACAGTCAGGACTGATCAGTTCCTCTGATCAATGTTACTTCCTGCAGCAGCTGACCAATAAATGCTCCTGTGAATATTTTCATTGACCACAGAATTAATAGACTTGTTGATCGATAATGAAAATACAGACATCAACTGCTTCCTGTTGATGTTTCACATTAAGAGCTTGTCTCAGAGGCTTTTATTGTGAAAGAGGAAGTGTCCTGACATGAGGGGTAATATGTGTCGGAGGAAAACACTCACAAGAACAACAACAGCTGGCTCCGCCTCTGCTGAGGGCGGGTCTTCATCTGTGGGCAGCTCATGAGCCACAGGAAGTGATGTCACGTCTCCAGGTGACTCTTCAGGATCTGAAGACATCTGGTTAATTTCCAACACCACCTCAGTCTGAAGCTCTGCACCACTTTGATCCAGTTTCTTTGGCGGTACCTGGGGGGCTGGGCTGCTCTCGCCTGCGACTGGCCCAGGCAGCGGCTGGTTGATGACACTCTGGCCTGTGATTGGTTCTCGCAGCGGCTGGCTAATGATGACCAGTGGCACCTGAGGGTTGCTGCTGGCTCTGCGTCTGGATTTGGCGGAGCTGAGGATGGCCATGGCGAGGGCAGCTGGGTTGGCAGCTGGTTGACTGATGTCCAGTGAGAGGGCAGGGCCATCTGGGTCAGTGTAAGAGACAGGAAGTATGTCACAAGGGTTAGAAACAGGAAGTATGTCACAAAGGTAGAGACAGGAAGTATGTCACAAGGATTAGAAACAGGAAGTATGTCACAAAGGTAGAGACAGGAAGTATGTCACAAGGGTTAGAAACATGAAGTATGCCACAAGGGTCAGGGTTAGAGACAGGAAGTATGTCACAAAGGTCAGGATTAGAGACAGGAAGTATGTCACAAGGGTTAGAAACAGGAAGTATGTCACAAAGGTAGAGACAGGAAGTATGTCACAAGGGTTAGAAACAGGAAGTATGTCACAAAGGTAGAGACAGGAAGTATGTCACAAGGGTTAGAAACATGAAGTATGCCACAAGGGTCAGGGTTAGAGACAGGAAGTATGTCACAAAGGTCAGGATTAGAGACAGGAAGTATGTCACAAGGGTTAGAAACAGGAAGTATGTCACAAAGGTAGAGACAGGAAGTATGTCACAAGGGTTAGAAACAGGAAGTATGTCACAAAGGTAGAGACAGGAAGTATGTCACAAGGGTTAGAAACAGGAAGTATGTCACAAAGGTAGAGACAGGAAGTATGTCACAAGGGTAGAGACAGGAAGTATGTCACAAAGGTAGAGACAGGAAGTATGTCACAAAGGTAGAGACAGGAAGTATGTCACAAGGGTTAGAAACAGGAAGTATGTCACAAAGGTAGAGACAGGAAGTATGTCACAAGGGTTAGAAACAGGAAGTATGTCACAAAGGTAGAGACAGGAAGTATGTCACAAGGGTTAGAAACAGGAAGTATGTCACAAGGGTCAGGGTTAGAGACAGGAAGTATGTCACAAAGGTCAGGATTAGAGACAGGAAGAATGTCACAAGGGTAGAGACAGGATGTATGTCACAAGGGTTAGAAACAGGAAGTATGTCACAAGGGTCAGGGTTAGAGACAGGAAGTATGTCACAAAGGTCAGGATTAGAGACAGGAAGAATGTCACAAGGGTAGAGACAGGATGTATGTCACAAGGGTTAGAAACAGGAAGTATGTCACAAGGGTCAGGGTTAGAGACAGGAAGTATGTCACAAAGGTCAGGATTAGAGACAGGAAGTATGTCACAAAGGTAGAGACAGGAAGTATGTCACAAGGGTTAGAAACATGAAGTATGCCACAAGGGTCAGGGTTAGAGACAGGAAGTATGTCACAAAGGTCAGGATTAGAGACAGGAAGAATGTCACAAGGGTAGAGACAGGATGTATGTCACCAGGGTCAGTGTAAGAGACAGGAAGTATGTCACAAAGGTAGAGACAGGAAGTATGTCACAAGGGTTAGAAACATGAAGTATGCCACAAGGGTCAGGGTTAGAGACAGGAAGTATGTCACAAAGGTCAGGATTAGAGACAGGAAGAATGTCACAAGGGTAGAGACAGGATGTATGTCACCAGGGTCAGTGTAAGAGACAGGAAGTATGTCACAAAGGTAGAGACAGGAAGTATGTCACAAGGGTAGAGACAGGAAGTATGTCACAAGGATTAGAGACAGGAAGTATGTCACAAGGGTAGAGACAGGAAGTATGTCACAAAGGTCAGGGTTAGAGACAGGAAGTATGTCACAAGGGTAGAGACAGGAAGTATGTCACAAGAATTAGAGACAGGAAGAATGTCACAAGGGTAGAGACAGGAAGTATGTCACAAGGGTAGAGACAGGAAGTATGTCACAAAGGTCAGGGTTAGAGACAGGAAGTATGTCACAAGGGTAGAGACAGGAAGTATGTCACCAGGGTCAGTGTAAGAGACCGGAAGTTTTTTTTATTTATTTATTTTTTTTTCATTACTTTTTTTTTTTTTTTTATTGACACAGCTACAGATCACAACCAATACATATATATGTATATATATATATGTATATATATATATATATATATATATATATAGATATATATACATATATATATATATATATATATATATATATAGATATATATAGATATATACACACAGTGGGGCAAAAAAGTATTTAGTCAGCCATTGATTTTGCAAGTTCTCCTACTTAGAAAGATGAGAGAGGTCTGTAATTTTCATCAGAGGTACACTTGAGAGACAAAATGAGAAAAAAAATCCAGGAAATCACATTGTAGGATTTTTAAAGAATTTATTTGTAAATTATGGTGGAAAATAAGTATTTGGTCACCCACAAACAAGCAAGATTTCTGGCTCTCACAGACCTGTAACTTCTTCTTTAAGAAGCTCTTCTGTCCTCCACTCGTTACCTGTATTAATGGCACCCGTTTGAACTCGTTATCTGTATAAAAGACACCTGTCCACAGCCTCAAACAGTCAGACTCCAAACTCAACCATGGCCAAGACCAAAGAGCTGTCGAAGGACACCAGGAATAAAATTGTAGACCTGCACCAGGCTGGGAAGAGTGAATCTACAATAGGCAAGCAGGTTGGTGTTTAATTGTAAGAAAATGGAAGACACAAGACCATTGATAATCTCCCTCGATCTGGGGCCCCACGCAAGATCTCATCCCATGGGGTCAAAATGATCATGAGAACGGTGAGCAAAAATCCCAGAACTACACGGGGGGACCTGATGAATGACCTGCAGAGAGCTGGGACCAAAGTAACAAAGGTTACCATCAGTAACACACTACGAGAGAGACTCAAATCCTGCAGCACCAGGCGTGTCCCCCTGCTTAAGCCAGTACATATCCAGGCCCGTCTGAAGTTTGCCAGAGAGCACATGGATGATCCAGAAGAGGATTGGGAGAATATCATGTGGTCGGATGAAACCAAAATAGAACTTTTTGGTAAAAACTCAACTCGTCGTGTTTGGAGGAAGAAGAATGCTGAGTTGCATCCCAAGAACACCATACCTACTGTGAAGCATGGGGGTGGAAACATCATGCTTTGGGGCTGTTTTTCTGCAAAAGGGACAGGACGACTGATCCGTGTTAAGGGAAGAATGAACGGGGCCATGTATCGTGAGATTTTAAGCCAAAACCTCCTTCCATCAGTGAGAGCATTGAAGATGGAACGTGGCTGGGTCTTCCAGCATGACAATGATCCCAAACACACCGCTCGGGCAACGAAGGAGTGGCTCCGCAAAAAGCATTTCAAGGTCCCTGGAGTGGCCTAGCCAGTCTCCAGACCTCAACCCCATAGAAAATTTGTGGAGGGAGTTGAAAGTCTGTGTTGCCCAGCGACTGCCCCAAAACATCACTGCTCTAGAGGAGATCTGCATGGAGGAATGGGCCAAAATACCAGCTACAGTGTGTGCAAATCTGGTGAAGACTTACAGGAAACGTTTGACCTCTGTCATTGCCAACAAAGGTTATGTTACAAAGTATTGAGTTGAACTTTTGTTATTGACCAAATACTTATTTTCCACCATAATTTACAAATAAATTCTTTAAAAATCCTACAATGTGATTTCCTGGATTTTTTTTCTCATTTTGTCTCTCATAGTTGAAGTGTACCTCTGATGAAAATTACAGACCTCTCTCATCTTTCTAAGTAGGAGAACTTGCAAAATCAGTGGCCGACTAAATACTTTTTTGCCCCACTGTATATACAAACAAACAACCAGACAAGCAAACAAGACCCCCCCAAAGAAAGAGAAAAAAGAAAAAAAAAAAAACACGAACAAAAAACAAAACAAAAAAACAAACAGAACAAAAATAACAAAAAACCAACAATGCAAGAACACAATATTACAACCATTATTGCCAGGGTTTACCAGTGAGGGTGTACACATACCTCATTAACTGAGATGAATATTGAGATTTTGAAGCACACGGTTTGTTCTGACAGCTTTCTTGTTTTTACAGTCTTTAATTGTAGTGGCGTATCGCTGCAGTTCCAAAACAAAGAGATCAGCGTTTGGTTTGGTGTCTGTCCATTTTTTCTTGTGAATGTGGAATTTCCCAAGCATCAGGATTAGTTGAACAAAAAAGACTGTGTCAACAGCCAGATTTCCCTCAAAATAAATGAAAATGTGCTTTTCTTTTAAAAGAATTACTTGTCCTGTTATTGTCCTTATATAATGCTGTAAATCAGTCCAGAATGCTTTTGAAAATGCACATTGATAAAACAGATGATGATTTTTTTTCCTCTTCATTCCCACAGAATTTACATAACAAATCAATATCAATATTAAACCTTGCCAGTATTTTTTGTGTTGGATAAATCTTATGTAATGTCTTAAATGAAACTTCTTTAACTTTGTTGTTTAAACAAAACTTCTCACCAACCGTCCACGCTTTCTGCCAGCTAATTTCTCCATAAAATGAGTTCCAATAAGATTGTCCTAAAGGTAAAGTTGTGGTTTGAATACAATTTCTAATATATTTGTTTGAACATCTCTTCTTTGTTATATTGATTTCCCCCACAAAAACCTGACTATTAAACGATCCAGCAGTAGGAAAAAAAAAAATCACAAGTTTCTGAGCTTCTCAGAAGCTGCAGTACACCCCTTGGTACAGCATCAAACACTACTGCATACTCTGTGGGTGGGACTGGAAACTGAAATTTATTCATAAATTCTTGGTAAGAGAGTAACTGTCGTCCATCATTAATAAGTTGTTTAACACATATAATCCCATGATCAAACCACTTCCTGTAAAATAACGATTTATTTTTATAGAGAATATTTTCATTGTTCCAGATGTAGAGATTAGTTGGTGAGAAGCCATGCTTATAAATCAGTTTCCAGGCAAGTAAAGCTTGTTTATGAAAGTTTGACAGTTTAACCGGTAGTTTTTCTATTTTGTAATTACATTTCAATAAAAAGTGGATTCCACCAACAGAATTAAACACAAATTTTGGAAAAATATTCCAGATGTTGTCTTTCTCTTTGATTAGGTTTGCTAACCACTGCACTTTGAAAGTATTGTTCAGCATTTCAAAACTTAACACCGCCATGCCTCCTTTACTTTTAGGGTTACATGAGATTTGTTTCTTTATATAGTGACATCTATTCCTCCAGATAAAATTAAATACAGTCTGATCTAGTTTTTTGTAAAGTGCTGGGTACATGGATCTGGATATACCTTCAGCTTTAGAAAGAAGAACTCTACCACTCAGTGACAGGTCTCTCATCAACCACATATTGAACCTCTTGGCTATTTGTTGTGTTATTGGGTTAAAGTTTAACTTGCAGCGATCATTTTCATTTTTATCAACAACCACACCTAAATAAGTGACAGTGTTCTTTACAGGAATACCATTCAGGTCCGACAGATCACTTTCTTTGATTGGCAATAGCACAGATTTATTTAAATTCATTCTTAGACCTGATACAGCTGAAAATTCATCAATACAGCTAATTACTGTACTTACTTCATATTTATCCTTTAAGAATATCGTTGTATCATCTGCTAGTTGAGCTAATTTAAATTCTCTGCCTAGCACGTTTATACCTTTAAATGGATTCTTTTTTATATGTACAGCCATGACCTGTGTAACCAAAAGGAATAAAAAGGGACTTAATGGACAGCCCTGTCTAATTCCACGGTTTATATAGAATCTGGGGGTTGTACCACATGTTAGTTTTACTGAGCTGTTACATCCTTTATATAAAGTTTTTACCACATTTTGAAACTATTCTCTAAATCCAAAAAACTGAATAGTTCTAAACATAAACTGGTGACTGATTGTATCAAATGCTTTATAGAAATCAACAAACTAAATAAGCCTTTCATCAGGAATATAACAATTATAATCAATCATGTCCAATATTAATCTTATATTATTGTCTATGTTTCTTCCAGGCATAAATCCCGATTGCTCCTCATCAATAATGTCATTTAGTCCAAGCTTTATCCTTTTGGCAAAAAATTGAGGCAAATATTTTGGCATCATTATTCAGCAGGCTGATCGGTCTCCAGTTCTCAATGCTAAGTTTGTCCTTGTTTGGTTTTGGAATTAATTTAATTAGCCCTTGTTTCAGGGTTGGAGATAACTCCTCTTTTTCTAAAGCTTCTTCAAACATTGCTGCTAAAAATGGTGCTAAAGTCTTGCTATAATCTTTGTAGAATTCTCCTATTAACCCGTCATTTCCAGGTGATTTATTGTCTTTGAAAGCTTTAATGCAAGTTTGCACATCCTTTAAACTAATTTTTTGGTCACAGATTAACTTAAAGTTGTCATCAGTTTTTTTAATACCTGGTTCTAAGCCTTTAAGAAACACTGCAATACTATCTTGGACTACTGAGTCAGCACTGTACAGTGTTTCATAGAACTTGGCCACATATTGTGAGATTTCCTTTTCATTATCACATATTGCTTCATTAATTCTGAGTTTGCCCAGAGACAACTGTTCATAATTTCTTTCTTCCAAGTTAAAAAAATGCTCTAGCTACCTTCTCCTAGATCTGACAAAGGCACCCTTGGCTTTTTCCTCATATATTTTGTGCAGGTCAGCTTGTGCAGTAGTCAGATTTTTCATTTCTTCTTCAGAAAGATTTAGTTTAGTTGATAATTTTATAATTTTTGTGACCATTTGAGATTCTCTCTCTTTGTTTGTTCTAGAAATCTTTTTACTCATTAATATCGCAAAATTCCGAACTTCAAATTTCATTAACTCCCAGTATTTGCTAAAACTATCAAACAATTTGGCTTGTTTCCAGTGTTTATCTATAATTTTTTGAGTTTCTTTTTGAAATTCTTTATTCTGTAACAGTGTCTTGTTTAATTTCCAGTAATCTCTGTTAAAGTTATGTTTCCTTACCCCCATATTTATTCTGATGGTTACAGCATTGTGATCCGTAAGAACTGTTGGTTCTATTATAACTGAATCTACTTTATCCTCAATATCTAATGAAATTAACCAGAAGTCTATACGAGACTGAAGAGACCTATCTTTGTTACTCCAAGTATATGCTTTTTCATTTGAATGCCTGTGTCTCCAGATGTCAATTAAACCTATCCTGCTACATATATTCTCTAATTCATGTGTTTGTTTATCTTTGAGCGGCCACCTATCCATACTCTCATCCATCACAGTGTTAAAGTCCCCCCCCCCCATAAGACCTTTGCCGCAGGGAAAGTTGTTGTTAACTGACTGAGCTTGTTTTCTATTATTAAAAATAAAGTCATATTCGTTTTTTTATTATTGGAGGCATAGATGTTTACAAGAATGAACTGTTGATGGTCAATCTCAACAATCAGAATTATCCATCTCCCTTCTGTATCTGTAAGGTGTTTAATTACATGGCCTTTAAACTTGCCAAGCAGGATAGCTACCCCTGCTGACCGACTGCTGCCACATGAAAACCACACATCTTTTCCCCACTGACTCCTCCAATATGATAAATCTGTGTCTGAGGCATGAGATTCTTGAATAAAGTAAAAATCTGCACCTTTATTCTGGCAGTATAAGAAAATACTTTTTCTCTTCAACTCATTTTTGATACCCCTGGCGTTAACAGATAAAGCAGAAACAAAACGAGAAAAAACCCACCAAGAGAATAAATTACAAAACACTCAAAAATCCTCTCTTAGGATATGAGCTGCTGTTGTGTCTACGACAGATGAGTCTAGATCTTAGAGCTGGGCAGTATGACCTAAAATTCATATCACGGTATAAATCCAATCCCTTCACTGTAACGGTATATCTCGCGGTATAAATTTAAGTGTAAAAGTTATAATAGAAGTGTTTCTGAATGGGTTTTGTAGTCCCTTAGCAAAGCTAATTTGATAAGAAAAACAACAAAAGCAAAGATATAATGTATTTTTTAGAGCATTTATTGTGCAGAATGCAGATCTCAAAACTCAAAATTAAAACCCAGTACTCTATATATGATCTATATCAAAAGGTAATTTCCTTCTTTTAGCAAAATCCTAAATGACTGAGTTGTTTTTTCCACCTGGACCTTTATGCTCTGCCATTTCTCCTCTAATCATCAGCTGTAACCTGTGACAGGCTGCTATGATACCACAACTATCACACATTCACATATGGAGTTTTTTGTGGAGCCCCTAGCGTCACATAGGTTTACATTACCAAAGGTTTATGACAAACTCTCTTGCCGAAAACCAACTCCCGTGTGCGCACGGCGAGAGAGGAGAGGGAGAGACGCTGTGCTGCTGCCAGAGGAGACACTGAATGAGTTCCCTCTGAGCGGTAAGTCGCTAAAAGAGTCTGAGAAGTCCAGGGCTGTTCATAAGACATTAACTCACTCACTCACTCACAAGTTCTCCAGCAACACATGTTGCACGTGGACGTGAACCAGCTCCTCTTGCTCCGCTGTCTCTGTGCTCGCAGCCATTTTCACACTGAGGCAGGTGCGATGACGTCATGCGATGATAGGACGGTAGAGCGCAAATCTCTACCGTGGGCCAAATTTATATAATTTCTACCGTCTACCACACATACCGTGCAGCCCTACTAGATCTTACAGGGCTTATTAAAATTCATTTTCCGAAATATGTATTGGCTTGACTACCTAAACTTATGACAAGAACACAGAAAGACGTTACCTCAATTGGCCTTATCAAAGAGGCTATATTTTAATTTAGTTGAAGCACCAAGCTAATAAGAGAGAAAGAAAGAAAAAAAAAGTGGGCTGATATTGGAAAATACAACAAATCAAATATATTGCCTATCATTTATGATCCTCTCTGAAGAGCTAAAAAAATCGCCCATCATCTCAGCGGTTAAAGCCTTGCGAAAAAGTTAAATTTTAATCTGAACCACCGCTCTAAGTTACTGTAGTAGGCCTATGCAACATTACCCGTTCACAGGTGTTCATGGCATGAAAGGGATAATATTACAAGTCATCAAAGTCTGTGAATCCTGATAAACTATATCCACTTTAACACATCATGTAGGTCTATAATTAACCACCATCCAGCGATATTGTATAGAAATAGCCTAATAACACTTACATGTCCTTCACTGTAACTTTTTTACCGTCAATAAGTGCCGAAGCACCTCTGAAGCCTGCTCTCCTCCCCTCCTTTCTCGCCTGCTCCACCAGCGGCCACAGTTTGTTCCTCGCGTCTTTAACTTCTTGCGTCAGGTCCTCCATTATTTTATGTTCTTTTCTTTGAGTAAGCCAGAGGTTCTGGCGTCCTTACATATCTTGTCCCTGTGGGACTGTAACAGGAACTGGACGACGATCCGGCGGCTGGAGCAAGCTTCTCCGGAGCAGGGACCTTGCCTGTGTGCGATGTCCACAGAGAAAGTCAACTGCTCACTGATGTCGGGCAAGATCTGGCTGAAGAGGCCGATGACGACCTCCTTGACGTTTTCTCCGGTCTGCTCGGGGATCCCTGCGACCCGGAGGTTCCATCTCCTCTTGTAAGCGTCCAGGTCGTTGCATTTTTCGCAAAGGGTTGTATTTTCTTTCTCCAGAGTTTCAACTCTGGTCTGGAGATTGTCAGCTTTTTTTGTTACATCCCCCACCTGTTTCCCCAAAAACTCAAGGGAGTCTGTGACGTTTTTCAAAGTGTCTGTGTTGCCTTTAACAGGTATTTCTAGAGACCGTAGCCGTCTGAGGGATTCTTCTTGCATCCTCTCAACTCGTTCCATGGCTGACAGCAAGCGAGAATTGAGCTCAGGCTGCTCATCCTCCTCACTAATCAGTGTCTTTGATTTCTTAGATGATGGCCTCTGATTTGGAGTTTCGGGAGAGGACTCCGAGGGTGACCCCTCTGAATTCAGTAGCTTATCCATAACTTCCAGCTGGTCCTCCACTGCTTTTCGTGCATATGAATGCATGTTATGCATGAGAGAAGTTTTTCTTCATGTCTATCAAAATGTTTAATGAACTGACCAACAGGTGCAGTGCAGAGGTCCGATGCAGGTAAAAGTTTGGTCCAGCCTCGTGTTCAATCAGCTGTAGCTGGCTTCAATTCAGCAGGTGGAGCGGTGGAAACACGTCTCTCTTTGCTCAATCTTTACTTTATAACAGTTCAAGTAGGCATATCAGGGCCTTAGGTGAGAATAAGTGTTCAGAGAGTTTAAGTTTTACTCATCATATCGCAGAGTAACTCCAATGCGCTGTCACAGAGACGCCATGCCCTCAAGATGGTGAGTTGTCAGGCTCCTTAAAATGAAAAGAAAACATCTCCGAGGTCTCAGTGGTCTGTTACCTAATCAGTGTCTTAAACCCCAAGGCCACCTGGACGTAAGAGACAGGAAGTATGTCACCAGGGTCAGTGTAAGAGACAGGAAGTATGTCATAAGGGTAGAGACAGAAAGTATGTCACCAGGGTCAGTGTAAGAGATAGGAAGTACAGTACAGGCCAAAAGTTTGGACACACCTTCTCATTCAATGCGTTTTCTTTATTTTCATGACTATTTACATTGTAGATTCTCACTGAAGGCATCAAAACTATGAATGAACACATGTGGAGTTATGTACTTAACAAAAAAGGTGAAATAACTGAAAACATGTTTTATATTCTAGTTTCTTCAAAATAGCCACCCTTTGCTCTGATTACTGCTTTGCACACTCTTGGCATTCTCTCCATGAGCTTCAAGAGGTAGTCACCTGAAATGGTTTTCCAACAGTCTTGAAGGAGTTCCCAGAGGTGTTTAGCACTTGTTGGCCCCTTTGCCTTCACTCTGCGGTCCAGCTCACCCCAAACCATCTCGATTGGGTTCAGGTCCGGTGACTGTGGAGGCCAGGTCATCTGCCGCAGCACTCCATCACTCTCCTTCTTGGTCAAATAGCCCTTACACAGCCTGGAGGTGTGTTTGGGGTCATTGTCCTGTTGAAAAATAAATGATCGTCCAACTAAACGCAAACCGGATGGGATGGCATGTCGCTGCAGGATGCTGTGGTAGCCATGCTGGTTCAGTGTGCCTTCAATTTTGAATAAATCCCCAACAGTGTCACCAGCAAAACACCCCCACACCATCACACCTCCTCCTCCATGCTTCACAGTGGGAACCAGGCATGTGGAATCCATCCGTTCACCTTTTCTCGTCTCACAAAGACACGGCGGTTGGAACCAAAGATGTCAAATTTGGACTCATCAGACCAAAGCACAGATTTCCACTGGTCTAATGTCCATTCCTTGTGTTTCTTGGCCCAAACAAATCTCTTCTGCTTGTTGCCTCTCCTTAGCAGTGGTTTCCTAGCAGCTATTTGACCATGAAGGCCTGATTCGCGCAGTCTCCTCTTAACAGTTGTTCTAGAGATGGGTCTGCTGCTAGAACTGTGTGTGGCATTCATCTGGTCTCTGATCTGAGCTGCTGTTAACTTGCCATTTCTGAGGCTGGTGACTCGGATGAACTTATCCTCAGAAGCAGAGGTGACTCTTGGTCTTCCTTTCCTGGGTCGGTCCTCATGTGTGCCAGTTTCGTTGTAGCGCTTGATGGTTTTTGCGACTCCACTTGGGGACACATTTAAAGTTTTTGCAATTTTCCGGACTGACTGACCTTCATTTCTTAAAGTAATGATGGCCACTGGTTTTTCTTTAGTTAGCTGATTGGTTCTTGCCATAATATGAATTTTAACAGTTGTCCAATAGGGCTGTCGGCTGTGTATTAACCTGACTTCTGCACAACACAACTGATGGTCCCAACCCCATTGATAAAGCAAGATTGAAAATAAGTCATGAAAATAAAGAAAACGCATTGAATGAGAAGGTGTGTCCAAACTTTTGGCCTGTACTGTATGTCACAAGAGTAGAGACAGGAAGTATGTCACCAGGGTCAGTGTAAGAGACAGGAAGTATTTCACAAACTCAGCCAGTCCTTGTTGTTCCTGTGTGATCTAGAGTTTAGACCACAGCAGAGTGGGCTGGGTTAAGACATGACCTTGATTGGCTTACCCTGACATTCTGACCTTCAACCTGATAAATCACACTCCTCCTGCCTAAACATGACGATCCCAACCAACAAACGTAACGAGCAGCAGCCAATCAGAGGGTGGGGAGGGCGGGGCATGCCTTCACCATCCAGGGAAACACACACAGTCACAGGGCTAACTGTTAGCATCACTGTTAACGACACACAGCAGCAAGATGTTTTGTATCGGACTTTAACAGCTGGCCAAACTATGACAGGAAGTGATGTCATGACACTGTGCTGTGTTACAGCGTGGGTCATGGAGACGGTTGTCCAAGGAGATGTCGTTGAGGCGGCAACGTGTTCAGTCTTTGATGTGTTGAGACAAAATTAACTTCCTGTTTTTAAAGTTAAAACTACAGACCTTCAAAATAAAGTTCATTAATTTCATAGTTTCATTAAAACTAAACATAATGTCCACCTGTCTGTCTGTCCTCCTTCTGTCTCTCTGTCCGTCTCTGTCTCTGTCCTCACCTGACGGTTTGATCTTATAGAGGGTCTGTGTCCTGTCAGCTGCGGCATTCGTGTCGACCTTTGACCTCAGCTCCGTCTCCAGGTGTCTTACGGTGTCCTTCAGACTCTGGTTCTCCTTCACTAAGCTGACACAGAGCTCTCTGAAGACTCTGCAGATCTGACGGACCGCCTCTCTGGTCATCACCGTCAGGACGGCCCTCAGCTGAGCCTGAGAGAAAACAGGAAGTCACTTTATCTGACTTTTCACAGTAAATGTTGGTCAAAGAAAACATTTTATTCTTTTATCACGTCATGAAGTGATTCATAAAAAATCAATCTGCAGATCAGTTTCACTGTTTCCTCTGAGCATGTAAACAAAGACCTTCAGAATAAAAGCACATAATCAGACATAAAATCTCCAGAGAGTCTGATTTAAGTATCTAATCAGATTTAAATATCTAATCTGATGACTGGGTTTTTCTTTAACCCTATGCAGGGGTTAAAGCAAGAAAAAAATTTCTCTCCCTCTACTCCTCACGGGCCTCTCGGGCTGCACTCTGTGGTGCGCCAGGTGCCCCGCCTCCCCACACAGAGACAGAGTGACTGACAGGAGGGTTCACTCCTCATTACGCTAAGGAACCGAGAGGAGTCAGTCGAGACGGATGCAGAAAAGTTAACTCATTATCCAGTGTCTTTGGTAAATGAAAAATTATCGAGCCCGGCAAACTTATCGAGCTCATTTTTAATTATCGTGCAATTAATTGATTTATTGATCATCGCGACAGGCCTAGCAGTTACGTCGAAATTTCGCCTCTGGGCAAGCATGTCATCATTGAAAAGGATCATATAATGTTGTGGTGGTGACTTTAAAACTTCAGCATATAGCATTTTTGTTGCAACTTTCGTTTCTGTCTGGTTTCTGTTGCCTTACCTTCAAAATTACCGCTGACTTACCGGAGCCTCTCCCGCTCCGTCTGTGCTCTGTCTCTCAATGTGACATGATGTGAAAGCATGCACAGGCGTCAGTGTTGATTGGCTATCACTTGTGCCGTGTAACCAATCAGAGGGGGCTGTAGGCGGGACATTGTTACAAGGCCCAGTGCAGTGGGGACTGCAGGCAGGGAGGGAGACGGCTGTATCAGAGCCAAAGGAGCGAGTTTTAAATTACATTTATTTGATTGGTTATCGATGAAAAAACGTCCGATGCCGATTATGGTAAACAGTAGGTTGTGTTTACTCGCACACTATGTGCCTAAATCGTTTTCCTGGTTCGCATATATATATATTTTTAGGGGCAGATGCAAGTGAAATGCTCGCACTGCAGAGCACTTCTGCCTGTGCCGGACAGAAACTTTGCCACACCGGGAATCCAGCGCTGTGCCGGAGAAGTTTAACCCCTGCCTATGGGCCCGAACGACACAAAGTGCGTCCAAATTTACACCTGTTCTTCTCTATGGATTTTCTCCGCTACCGTGCGTCAAAGCAAGAAGCCACTCATATCATGTGAAACAGCGGAACCACAGCTTTCTGACAAGGCCACTTGTCGGTAGTCCAATGTTTTCATGATATAAAAAATGATAAAGTTACACTAAAATTATGTATAACAGAGCTTTCATACAGCTCTGCACACACATTACTGTTGGATGGATTACTCGCGAATGCAGGCTTGCACAGAAATGCCACGCATATCACATGAAAGTGCAGGAGCAGAGCTTTCCAGTGATACCACACACATCATTGTGCTGTCATCCCATCACGCTATAAATCCAGATTAATTGTCTACAAAATAAAAACCTGATGAATTTCTTTACATTCCATTATACAGATCTTGTTATCAGTCACTTCATGTAGTGAGGAATAATGTTATTACTATTTTTCTATGATCTTAGATGTAAATATTGCATGTTTCTTTCAGATAAAACACATTTTTGACTTGTGAATGAGTCAATGGAATTTCTTGCAAGAATGAAAAAATACTGGCAATCATGTCCGCCTGGCACAAACCACATGTTTTGGACAACTGTGAAGTGACAGAATGTCCCAGCATCATGGTTCTTATATTGCCAGATTCCAGAGAGTCTCCCCTCTTCATATATGGCAGAATAGGTCTTCTTCCAACTTGCTATGGTGAGATACATGTAAAAATGTAAGAATTTAGGCACACGGATTTGTTTTTTTTCATTGATATGAAAATTAATATAAAATACAGGCACATAGAAGGACATGGAATGATGGCAAATCTGGTTAGCCCAGATTGTCCTGAAAAAAACAAGATATAGCATGTGTATGTAGCCTTTATAATGACTGTGATATGAGCTTAGAAGTAAAGGCAGTAAAAAAAAAAAAAAAAAAAGCAAAAAGGCCTAGGGCCCATAGGGTTGATCAGCAGACCCCAAAGGTGCTGGCATGGGCTAGCAACCCATGGTAGCAGTGGTCTAGCAGGCTTACTACAACCTACAGTCAACATAGTAGAGCACTAACTTCTTGAGTTTATTTGAATGAATACACAGGGAGCAGGTCCTCGTGTTGCTCTGCCATGTTTCTACAGGAGCCCAGAGCGGACAAACCAAACAATGACTCTAGAGAGACATTCATGTGTTCATAATCAGCAGAGAAACACAGCTGACTGTGAACCTGTGTGTTCAGAGGGTTTCCTGGTGTGAATCAGCTGCTGTGTTTGTTCCTCTGAGGATCACTCAGCTCCTGAACACTGAAGGAATTCTGACCAGGAGCAGTTTGGGTCCTCGCTGACCAGTGACGGGAATAACGGCGTTAAAATAAATGGCGTTACTAACGGCGTTATTTTTTTCAGTAACGGGTAATCTAACTAATAACTGTTTCCACTGTTACAACGCCGTTACCGTTACCGACAATTAAATGGGGCGCATTACAAACTAAAGCTACTCATTGAAGCTGTTGTCATCCGACTTGTTTGTCAGCCACAGGAGCTGCAAAGCTGTTTTTTTTTTCCTTTGGTGAGGGAGGAGGGGCGGGACGACCGCATAAGTGATGATGATTGGCTAAGGTAGAGTAAGCTTTCATGGTAAGCCAATCAGAGGCAGTGTTCAGTTTACACACAAACCACACACGCACACAGCAGCCTCACACACCTAAACTAGCAGAGGTAAGCTGCAGCAATGGCGAGTCTGGAGGGAAAGTTGGCCTTTTCAAAGTGGACGTACAGACACTACTTTAATCTCCTTGAGATAAAAGGCAAGAACCTACATGTTAAGTGTACATTATGTCCCGGAGCGAAGTGTTTGTCCACGTCCGTAAGCAACTCAAATCTGACAAAGCATCTCTCAACAGCATGCGCTTCTACAAAACTAGTGGCCAAAAACACTGTTGTTGACACTGCTGATGATGATAGCAGGCCAGGTGTGGCTAACGTGAGCTCTGCTAACGAAGAAGGACACGGAGCCACGCTGTCCAAGCAATACGAGCTTTGAGGGGGCGTTTTGTCTGACCCACATAAACCAATCCGCATGGACATTTCAATATGTAAATTACATGTGTGGTACTACAGTTTATAAATGAAGTGATGTTGTATTTTTTGCCTGAGTGTGGATGACAGAATTGTTTGCTGTCAGATGAGTTAGAGCAGTGAGAGCAGTGGCCACACCTGTAGAAGCCAGTAGGTGGAGCAGGCAGCCAGGTAGATCTGTGAGGTGCGCTCAGTCTGTCTTTAAGGGATCTGGCTTTATGGAAAGAGATCAGAGGGGGTTGAGCACATATTTGTGTTAGGGCTGGGTCACTTTGTAAAATGTGGCAGTGTTTCTTAATCATGTTTTTTATGTCCCCTGCGATGGGGAGAATTCTGAGGAGGAACAGAGGCGAGGTGTTGTGGAGGGCGCTGAGTCTTTTGGAGGAGGCGGGCTCTGTCCATGCGTCTCGCCTGCTGATATGCTGCCCGTACAGTACAGGCCAAAAGTTTGGACACACCTTCTCATTCAATGCGTATTCTTTATTTTCATGACTATTTACATTGTAGATTCTCACTGAAGGCATCAAAACTATGAATGAACACATGTGGAGTTATGTACTTAACAAAAAAAGGTGAAATAACTGAAAACATGTTTTATATTCTAGTTTCTTCAAAATAGCCACCCTTTGCTCTGATTACTGCTTTGCACACTCTTGGCATTCTCTCCATGAGCTTCAAGAGGTAGTCACCTGAAATGGTTTCCACTTCACAGGTGTGCCTTATCAGGGTTAATTAGTGGAATTTCTTGCTTTATCAATGGGGTTGGGACCATCAGTTGTGTTGTGCAGAAGTCAGGTTAATACACAGCCGACAGCCCTATTGGACAACTGTTAAAATTCATATTATGGCAAGAACCAATCAGCTAACTAAAGAAAAACGAGTGGCCATCATGACTTTAAGAAATGAAGGTCAGTCCAGTGTTTCCCATACATTCATTTATCTGTGGCGGTGCGCCATGAATAAATTATCTCCGCCACATATAGATTTTTCTGCTTTTGGCGCTACGTGTTCGACCTCGCTCATAAACACATTATAATGGGACTCAGTGTCTGTGAATGTAGCTTGTCGTTACAATTCTGGTGCAATAGGTGGCGGTATGCATCGTAAAGACGCACTTAACGCAGCTGGTCCACCAGAAGAAGAAGAAGCAGACGTAGTAGCAGAACGGATCCAAAGACCTCTCGGTACAAATATGTGGGCAAACAAGTCCAAAAGTGGTCCAAACAACTCTAACTCATCATGTTATATTAGCTGTTTTATTAGCCTGTGTCTGTATTAACATAGGTGGAAGCTCAACATGTGCAGAGACATTAACTCACGCTGTTAGTAGTGTTAACTGCAGCGCGAGTCCCGTAGCAGCTCGCCACCCTGTTAATCAATTACAGCGGCTCCACTGGCAACATGAGCGGCATGACAACCCCCGTCTGTCGCGCGACAACTCTCTATTTTACGCGGCTCTTCTATTTTTGTCGCGCTATGCTCCCCTACGCGACCCTCCAGCAGATAAAAACTACATGAAATAGTGTGCTAAACGAGCACAATGTGTTTTTAAATGAATAAACCATTATCAGAGGTGATATGTGATCATTTTTTCCATGCATTTACCCATGTTTATCCGTGTTGTGTAAATGTCTGTGGCGGACATTTGAAAGCGAGTAGATGACAAACAGTATAGTAAACTTGTAGATAACTCAAATATATGTAATAACTTAGGTGGAAAATGCTTTAACATTTCATGCAGCCTACATGCAGCCTCTCGGCTTGGCAAACAGTAAACAACCCCGCTGGCGTCTCTACGTGTCGCTTCCGTAGGCAGTCAGTGGAGCCCAAATGAATACGCTGCGACGCTACGCTGACGTGACGTAGGTTTGCAGCCGGTGGAGCCCGGCCGTGTGGTTCTGCTCGTTAGTAATTAACTCTGACGTTGGATGTTCACTTCTTCACACAGATGAGTATTGAGAAATATTTTTAATACCCCCCCACCAGGACCACACCACCACGAATAGATTCCTGTCCTGTGGGAAACACTGCAGTCAGTCCGGAAAATTGCAAAACCTTTAAATGTGTCCCCAAGTGGAGTCGCAAAAACCATCAAGCGCTACAACGAAACTGGCACACATGAGGACCGACCCAGGAAAGGAAGACCAAGAGTCACCTCTGCTTCTGAGGATAAGTTCATCCGAGTCACCAGCCTCAGAAATGGCAAGTTAACAGCAGCTCAGATCAGAGACCAGATGAATGCCACACACAGTTCTAGCAGCAGACCCATCTCTAGAACAACTGTTAAGAGGAGACTGCGCGAATCAGGCCTTCATGGTCAAATAGCTGCTAGGAAACCACTGCTAAGGAGAGGCAACAAGCAGAAGAGAGTTGTTTGGGCCAAGAAACACAAGGAATGGACATTAGACCAGTGGAAATCTGTGCTTTGGTCTGATGAGTCCAAATTTGAGATCTTTGGTTCCAACCGCCGTGTCTTTGTGAGACGCAGAAAAGGTGAACGGATGGATTCCACATGCCTGGTTCCCACTGTGAAGCATGGAGGAGGTGTGATGGTGTGGGGGTGTTTTGCTGGTGACACTGTTGGGGATTTATTCAAAATTGAAGGCACACTGAACCAGCATGGCTACCACAGCATCCTGCAGCGACATGCCATCCCATCCGGTTTTGCGTTTAGTTGGACGATCATTTATTTTTCAACAGGACAATGACCCCAAACACACCTCCAGGCTGTGTAAGGGCTATTTGACCAAGAAGGAGAGTGATGGAGTGCTGCGGCAGATGACCTGGCCTCCACAGTCACCGGACCTGAACCCAATGGAGATGGTTTGGGGTGAGCTGGACCGCAGAGTGAAGGCAAAGGGGCCAACAAGTGCTAAACACCTCTGGGAACTCCTTCAAGACTGTTGGAAAACCATTTCAGGTGACTACCTCTTGAAGCTCATGGAGAGAATGCCAAGAGTGTGCAAAGCAGTAATCAGAGCAAAGGGTGGCTATTTTGAAGAAACTAGAATATAAAACATGTTTTCAGTTATTTCACCTTTTTTTGTTAAGTACATAACTCCACATGTGTTCATTCATAGTTTTGATGCCTTCAGTGAGAATCTACAATGTAAATAGTCATGAAAATAAAGAAAACGCATTGAATGAGAAGGTGTGTCCAAACTTTTGGCCTGTACTGTATGTCATGCTCCTTATCCACCTTATTTTCAAACACGGAAGTAAATAGTGATCAACTTCCGTGTTTTTGTGCGTGACTTCCGGTCAGCCGCTTTCCCTTACCGGAGCTAACGGTGCAAGCTAATTTTTTTCAATTTTCAGTTGTTTATGTTAGTCAATCAGTTAGTTAGTTAGTCTGTGTATTTTATATAGATAACTGTGCCCACGTTTCCGTTATCCGGTAATTGCCTGTAAAAATAATTCCCTTTAAACGCAATGCCAGCCACACGTGTGCTCAACTGTGAGACATAAATATGTGAGGTGTACGCTGCTTTTCTATCTTTTTTCCCTTTTCTTTCTTTCTTTCTTTCTGTCAGCGACATACACTCCTAACGCAGGACGGGTTGTTTTAATTGACTGAGTTGATCATTAAGCCATAGTGATGCGCGGATTGGCTCTGATAGCACCTGAATCAGCATGTACGCATCAACCATCCAGCCGTTACAACATGACTGAGCTAGCAAAGCAGTTTTGTGTTGCTATGTGTGGTATTTATTCAGTTTTGGGAAATCACGACGTCTAGAAAGCATCAGTGGCTGCAGCTGACAGGGACAGCTAACGTTAACACTAGCAGCAAAGCTAACATCAGGACGTCATCCGTTAAAAGCCTCCCATTGTCGGATACGACATGAAACTACTCCAGTTAGCTCAATCATGTTGTAACTAAGACATCCGCTGGTAAAAATATTTTTTTCACGGACCGTTTATTGAGTTATTACAGACACCGCTAACGGCTAACAGCTAACGGTTAGCCCTGCTAATCTACGATAACCATGTTAACCATGTTAATTACACACACAGAAATAGTAATGTTTGTTCAATCATTGTGTTTATAGACTTTACAAACATCAGATTAGTCTAAACGGTGATATAGTGACGTGAAAAATGTGAGATATATATATATATATATATATATATACACACACACACACACACACATATATATATATATATATATATATACACACATACACACACACATATATATATATAAATACATATATACATATACCATATACCATATATATACACACACAAGTAAACTCAAGGTAAACAAGGCGATTCCCATTTACACAGTGGTAAGAGTGCTGGACCGGAAGTGTCGCACAAAAAAACGGAAGTTGGCTGTGTTCTGTTTTGCCTCCGTGTTTCTGTGAAAAATAAGGTGGATGGCCTCTGCTGCGGAAGCGCTCAGTCATCTCATCTGCTTTCAGTTCAAATTCCTCGTCTGTACTGCAATTTCTTTTTAGATGAAGAAACTGTCCTGTTGGGATGTTTTTGATGAGTTGTTTTGGATGGTGACTGTCAGCTCTGAGAAGTGTGTTCCTGCTTAATGGTTTCCAGTAAATAGTGCTGTCCAAACCCCTTCTCATGTTTTTATAGATTGTGAGGTCCAAAAAGTTCACTCTGTCATTAGACTGCTCCACTGTGACTCTCAGGTACTGTGTGGTGGAATTAATGTAGCCCACAAAATCAATTACTTCGTCAGTAGTACCAGTCCATATAAAAAAGATATCATCACTGTATCTTTTCCACAATGCGATCTTGGACACAAAAGGGTTTGTCATGGAGTTATGAATGAATTTTTCCTCCCATGACGAGACATGTATATGATGGTGCAAACAAACTGCCCATGCTCACCCCTTGTTTTTGCAGAAAGTAAGATCCTGCATACTGGAAATAGTTTTTTGGCAGGATTATTTCGGTAATGGTTTTTAAAATCCGTTTGTTGGAAGCACGTCAGGAAAGCGTGTGTTCAGATAGTGGTTTAACGCCTCAATGCCTGCGTGATGTGGGATACACGTGTAGAGGCTTTGGACGTCGCAGGTGACTAAAATAAAGTCTTTTTCAGTCACAAAACCGTTCACAAGGTTCAAAACGTCTGTCGTATCACCAAGATAGGAGGGGAGTTTGACAACCATCTTTTTTAGGAACAAGTCCAGATACTATGATAAAGGTTCTGTGAGACAGCCAGTGCTGGATACTGTGGGTCTGAGAGGCGGATTATTAAGTGCTTTGTGGCTTTTTGGAAGGCCATAAAAGACTGGGCATATGGGGTGCTGCACAGACAAAAATTATTTTTCTTGTTCTGTAATCCAGCCTCTGGAAAGTCCTGAATGCAAAGTCTGATCGATTTCAGCTTTATATTCCTTCACTGGATTACGATCTAGCAAAGTATAACAATTATCATCTGTGAGTTGTGATTTAATGCTTTGATCATATTGTTCCAGACTCATGACTACGATGGAGCCTCCTTTATCAGCAGAACGAATGATAATGTCATTTATTTTTTCAATTTCATTGAGACATTTGATTTCAGCCTCTGATCAATTTTTCTTATAGTTTGTCTTTTTGTTTTTCTTATTACAGGCTGTAATTAAATCATTTTCTACCAGGTGGCTGTATGTGATGATGGAGGGATTGAGGTTGGAGTGGGGAATGAACCTCGATTTCTTTTTGAAAGGTGTGGCCTCTCTATCAGTTGTTACATTAATGTCCACTGTGGTGTTTCTCAAAATGACATCCCCATTAGTCAACACATTTAGTCTGGAGGAAAAGAAGTGCTTAAGCTGAAGGGAGCGGAAAAATTTGAATGTGTCAACTTTTAATGTGAATGGATCAACAGTGTTGGTGGGACAGAAGGACAAACCCCTGCTTAAGACATCAGTCTCTTCATCACTCAGTTGCAGTCCGGATATGTTGATTACCGTCTGCTCCAGTTGCGTTGGGAGCACCGCGGGAGTTCGGGAGGAGCTGCTGCGTGTCCTTTGTCCCCTCGTGCCCCGCCTCGTCCGCCTCCCTGTGAGCCTTGGTGATGCTTGGCGTTGCCCAAACAAGGGTTGCTGCTACGTTGGCTGTCTGCGTCACTGGCCTGCAAGGATTCCCAATCACTCGCGGAGGTGGAGAGCCTTGCGTAGGTCGGTGGATGTCGGGCTGGGCGGGGTTTTCAAAGGTGTTTCCTCTCTTCTTTCCATTCTTAAACTTCAACATCAGCGTAATCCTTCGTGTCCCTCTCATATTTCTTCAGTTTGTAACTTTGTAAATCTTTTTGGAAGGATATGAGGGAGGTTGAGATTTTCTCAGTGATGGTTTTGAAAGTTTCTGTGTCCACTTGTGCTGTGATCTTTGATCCCAGCTCGTTGATAAGAGCAGCTGTCTTTTCTTTCTCAGTCTTAGTTTTGTCAATGATCAGGAGCATCAAGTCGAGAGAACATTTATTTAATATCTGCTCCCATTTGTGCATAAACTCCATATCATCCAGGCCAAATGAGGGAGTTTTTTTCAAGCGAAGCCCGCTCCTCCAATATTCGGAGAGAGTAACTGAGTGCCAGAGGAGTCTAACATCTCTCTTTTTCAAATCTTCCAAGTCTCTGCTGAAGGACAGGATACATGGCTCTGGTGTGGCAATGACTTCTTCAAATAGTGAGTGCAGCAGAATAATGCTTGCACCTTGTTCATCCGTGTATGACAGAGTCTCTGAACGGATATCAGTAGTTGCATTGATAGATGCAAAAGTACTCATCTTTCACAAGTGAGGCGAGCTGCACAGAGAGGGAGAACGTCCAGGGGGGTCTCCAGGTATATTCAGGTAGAGGGAATCTCTTGCGCTCCAGCCCTTCCGCAATTGGAGGTCGGTGCTTCTCAGACCAGGACAATATAGATCAAAATCACCCTGTGGGAGAATCCACAAGAAAAGCACTGGAGCACTCAGATCACTTGTGATGAATTAATTAATGACTAACGTTTCGACGGCAACTGCGTCTTCATCAGAGTCAAACAGTACAGCGCCAGGTAATAAGGTTAATTATCCTCCAAGTCACATAGAGACTCTTCTCATTGGTTTACAGAGAGTGGGACGTAACCCAACAATTAGCCAATAGTACTGTGACAGCACTCACACAGCTCGTCAGTACCAGAATACACCACCAGTGCAGTAAAAACAATCCCATCCAAATATATACAATCTTAGCATTGCATTACAGGAAGCAAGAGAGGTTAAGCTCCTCATTCAGTGGTTTCATGTGGTTCAACTGTTTTGAGGGTGTAAATCCACCAAGCCTCTCTTTCGAGCAGTTTTTTTTCACCATGTCTCCCCCTCTCTGGGATGGCGAGATTTTCTGCTCCAGCTTCACAAAAACTTATGACACAGACTGAACTGAACGGAATGATAGGCAGTTATGTTGTTGAGAACATGCTCCCGTTATCAACAGTTGACTCAAGACTCCTTCAGAGCCCTCATTGGCAAAATACCGGGGAAAGCAGGTGCCGGTCCGCCATGCAGAAAGACATTTTCTAAATACATAGATGCCGAGTACGCTAAAATGAATGCCGAACTCAAAAGGGGATTGGAAGAATTAGAATATGTCTCTACTACTGCAGACATTTAGACTGCACACAATAAAAGCTATTTTGGCGTAACTGTCCTTTGGATACATCCACATAGCATGGAAAGAAGGAAAGCAGCCCGGCATGCAGACGATTTAAAGGCTGTCATACACATGACAGTATTGCAACTGAACTTGACAACATTTACTCATCCTATGGCAGATCCCACAAAATAACATCAATTGTCATGGATAATGGCTCTAATTTCGTCAAGGCCTTCAAAAAGTACCAGCCAGTCGAGGAGGATGAGTCTGGGGATGATGAGGATGAGGTGACTTTTATGAACATTAATGATGTCTTGCAAAACAGTGTTGGTGATGATAATGATGATGTCGTAATTACTTTGCCACCACATCAGAGATGTGCATCACACACCTTGAACCATGTTTCATGTACTGATATTGACAAGTGGATACTGTCAAGACCAGAAACAAAAGCGATATACAGAAGTGTCACGACCAAACGCGCAGCCTTATGGAACAAGGCTAGCTGTTCAGTTACTCAGTTAGTACTGTATGGTAATGAAGCCACTAACAGTAGCCTTAGACATTCTTCAGGGAGGAGACAACTGTTTCCATGGCACACTCCTACCCACGCTGGAGACATTGATGTTCAAGACCCTGGATATGAAGAGTGGTCTGCAAATCCTCATCGACCTTCCAGAGGCAATTGTTACAGTAAGAACTAGTATTTATCTTTAAATACATTAAATACATCCATACATTATGAAAAAAATATAATGTAAAATGAAATATATTTATAAACATACTCATAATGTGTAATGCTCTGTGTGTGTGTGGGGGGGTAGTCAGTATAATATGTCCTTTGCATTATATATCATTGCAGGCAATCAAAACGAGTTTTGCAGAGGTGCTGGAAAGCGAGAATGGCGTCTTGGCTGCTGTGACTCTGCCCAGGTTTAAACTACGTTGGCTGTGGACACAGGACAGGAAGGACAAGGCCAAGGCAAGTCTGCTGGCAAAGTGCCAGGAAAGTGCTCGAGATGAAGACCAGCAAACAGGTGCTACCAGCACACCAACACGCACTGACTCAGCCACAGAGTAGGGCTGCACGGTATGTGTGGTAGATGGTAGAAATTATATAAATTTGGCCCACGGTAGAGATTTGCGCTCTACCGTCCTATCATCGATGACATCATCGCACCTGCCTCAGTGTGAAAATGGCTGCGAGCACAGAGACAGCGGAGCAAGAGGAGCTGGTTCACGTCCGTGATTTAGCGTACCACGTGCAACATGTGTTGCTGGAGAACTTGTGAGTGAGTGAGTGAGTTAATGTCTTATGAACAGCCCTGGACTTCTCAGACTCTTTTAGCGACTTACCGCTCAGAGGGAACTCATTCAGTGTCTCCTCTGGCAACAGCACAGCGTCTCTCCCTCTCCTCTCTCGCCGTGCACACACGGGAGTTGGTTTTTGGCAAGAGAGTTTGTCATAAACCTTTGGTAATGTAAACCTATGTGACGCTAGGGGCTCCACAAAAAACTCCATATGTGAATGTGTGATAGTTGTGGTATCATAGCAGCCTGTCACAGGTTACAGCTGATGATTAGAGGAGAAATGGCAGAGCATAAAGGTCCAGGTGAAAAAAAAACCAACTCAGTCATTTAGGATTTTGCTAAAAGAAGGAAATTACCTTTTATTATAGATCATATATAGAGTACTGGGTTTTAATTTTGAGTTTTGAGATCTGCATTCTGCACAATAAATGCTCTAAAAAATACATTATATCTTTGCTTTTGTTGTTGTTTTTTATCAATTTAGTTTTGCTAAGGGACTACAAAACCCATTCAGAAACACTTCTATTATAACTTTTACACTTAAATTTATATCGCGATATACAGTGGTGGAAAAAAGTTTTCGGACACCCCATGCATTTGTGAAATATTGCATTAAGAATCACTCTTAGGTCTTCAAGTGCAATTTCTTTTAGTACAGTCACAGCCAAAATACTAAATAAATCCCAAAAAAGCCATTAAAAACTTAAAATTGATTGGTTCCATAAAAATACATAAGAAATTTTGAGTATTGGGTCATTTTGGTACCAGTGATGAAGGTCGTTCTTTTTATTAAAAGACACAATTTTTGTTGCCAAGCTTCGTGTCTACATAAAGCCAGCACATTTGAAAGTTCTTCAGACACAAAAATGGCTAAAACAAGGAACCTAACGTAGGAAACACGCCTGAAGATAAAGATTCTCAGCCAGGAAGGGTACAGCTGCCGCCAGATAGCCAGGAAGTGCAGATGCAGTCCTTCAGCAGTTGGATACACTCTGCAGAAATACAGACGAACCAACAGCTTGGAAGACAAACCAAGATCTGGGCGTCCAAGGGTTTCTTCAGCAAGAAATGACCGCATCCTGATCTGCATGTGCAGGCAAAACCGCCGAATGACATCACAGGAGCTTCAGCAGCAGTGGTCAAACCAAACTGGTGTCCAGTGTTCCACCCGCACTGTACGTGGCCGACTTTTAGATCATGGCTTAAGGTCCTACAAGGCTATCAAGAAGCCCCTGATCAATGAGAGACAGAGGTTAGCCCGGCGTCGTTGGGCCCAGGCACACAAGAACTGGACAGCCAGGAACTGGAAGAAGATTTTGTGGTCAGATGAGTCCAGTTTCCAGCTTTATCTTCCTCCTACTAATGTGAGGGTGCAGAAGGCCAGGCGAAGCATTATCTCCAGCATGTACAGTACCTACTGTCAAGCATGGTGGAGGCAGGATCATGGTTTGGGGATGCATGAGTGCTGCTGGTGTTGGTCATCTCACTGTCTGTGATGGCACATTGAACTCTACCAAGTATTGTACCATTCTCCAAACCCACATGCTCCCTTCTGCGCGTGCACTGTTCCGTCGAGGTAAAAACTGGATGTTTCAACAAGATAATGCCCTTGCCACACATCCAAGGCCAGTAGAACTTGGCTGCAGGAGCACAGTATCCAGGTCTTAGAGTGGCCAGCTCAATCCCCGGACATGAGCCCCATTGAAAATCTGTGGTGGATTATCAAAAGGTCTGTTTCAAAGCATAAACCAAAGAATTTAGAAGAATTAAAAGCAGTAATTCAAGAAGAATGGGACAAGATTACCCCTCAACAGTGTGAAAGGCTCGTGGGGAACATGCCAGCCAGGATTAGAGCTCTACTACGTGCCAATGGCAGGACTACTAAATATTAATTTGATGATGTGATGGTTTATTTATTTTTTGTTCAGTTTTGAACACATTCTCTGTTATTTGTTGACTTTGATACCGACAATGTTGAGAACTGACATACTGAAACTGTCAAGAATTTAGTTTTGTTAGTTTTTCTTGTAAACAATAAACAAAAAAATATAATTTATATTTGTTTGTATCTGTATAATGCAGCCACACCTTTTGAAACACAAGAAAGATTTTTCACAAATATTTCATGATAATATTTGAGACTGTAAAATTTTAAGGGTGTCCGAAAACTTTTTTCCACCACTGTATACCGTTACTGTGAAGGGATTCGATTTATACCGTGATATGAATTTTAGGTCATTCCGCCCAGCCCTACCACAGAGGATGAGTTCTTTTCCTTTGAGGATGAGGATGACACCTCTGCTATTGCTGAAAGTCAAATCGCGGATTATTTCAAATCAGGAGCACAAGGGATGGACAGTCTTAATGGATTTCCACTAGTAAAGAAAATTTCACTCAAATACAATGCAGCCACTCCATCCAGTGCCCCCGTGGAGAGACTGTTTAACCTGGGGAAGTTCGTCTTCACTCCAAAGAAGAACAGGCTCTCTGACCAGAAGTTTGAGAAGCTTCTACTTTTAAGATACAATCACTGGTGTAAGGGCTAAGATGGTCACAGTAGAAGACTGGGTTGGCTGGGTGGATGAATGAATGCATGCATGCATGGATGGATGAGTGTTAGGAAGGAGTGTATGGATGGATAGATGAATGAATGAATGTTTAGGAGCTAAAGTTGGATTTGTCAAGTAATTCATATTGCTAAACTGTTTCTTTTGTTTTTAAAATACTTGAAGTACAGTATGTCTACCAGTTGTGGTCTGTTGAGGTGCAATAAATATTAAAAGTTCTGTGTAAGTAGCTGTCTATGCAGTTCTACTCTATGCAACTGGCTTGTGAAACCCGCTTAGAAAAAAAATCCAAATTCTTAGACATATTTAAACCAAAAAAAAAAGAAAAAATAACGCAATAGTTACTTTCCCTGGTAAATAGTTACTTTTATAGTGGAATCATTCAGTTACTAACTCAGTTACTTTTTAGGAAAAGTAACTAGTAACTATAACTAATTACTTTTTAAAAGTAACATGCCCAACACTGTCGCTGACAGACATCACTGAATAAATCTGAAACCTTTAAAGTTTCCGTTCATGTTCAGACTGATTTCTGCCGTCAGATAACAAAACACATTCATCACATACTGAAACATCTGACTGTGGATATAAACTCTGAGCTCAGCTCTCTGTCGTCATCAGTACAGCTGTGATACGACCAGTCACCATGACAACAGGTCAATAAAATGCGGAGCCTCCATGTATATGTATACATACACACATAAATATATATTTGTATAGATATATATGTGTGTGTATACACACACACACACACACACATATATATACAGTGCTTAACAAACATGTAAACACACACACACACACACACACACACACCGACCCATGCATATAAAAGCAGTTAAAGGATCTGGGGTGGTTGGTTTTCTAGTTAGGAATAAATTGTTTGATATCTATGAAATTACTGTAAAGGATAAATCAGTGGAAGGGATACTAGCATTGCAATTTAAGAACAGGTTTTCTGGATATTGTTTTGCAATATTTACCTGTTTTTTACCTCCTGAAGGTTCCACAAGATCTGCTGGCTCTCATTCTTTTTTCGGGCATTTAACGACTCAGATGTTTAGTCTGTCTAATGTGGATGGTGTTTACTTGTGTGGGGATTTCAATAGCCGCATTGATAGTCTTGATGATTGTGTAAGTGATGTGGATAATATTCCTAACAGAAATAATTTAGACAGCACCATTAATAACTATGGGGAAATTTTAATTGATTTTTTGAGAGATGCAAAATGCTGTGTGATCAATGGAAGAATACCTTTTGGCAAAGATAACTTCACCTCTGTTTCAGTTAAAGGAAAGGCGGTAGTAGACTATATTATTGTTCCTCATGAATGTTTAAACATTTGTGATACACTTTGTGTTTTCACCCCAAATGAGTTAATTGAGAGATTAGGGGAACAGGGGTTTTCTCTACTGGGTGATAGATGTAAATTACCCGATCATTCATTATTATGGTTAAAGGTTCAAGTAAGACCAAGCTTTGTTGAGGATGACTTATATCTACCACACACTATAAAAGCAGTAACACAAAAACACCTCCCTGATTCATTTTCATCCTCTAGCCAATGTAACAACATTTTGCTTAACTTAAGTGTGCAACTGGAAGTTATTAAAAACAATCAAAGGAGTCTGGATGCCTGGTATGATAGACTGTGTGGCTGTGTCCATTTAGAATTGAATAAATGTGTTAAAAAGAAATGTAATACTCATAAAGGTTTTAGTAAAATCTACAAACCCTACTGGAATCAAGATTTGCAGACCCTATGGGACAATCTAAGAACAGCAGAGAAAAGATTTCTAAGATGCAAAAACAAAAATCTGAGGGAATGGCAGAAGATAGAATTTAAGAAAAGCCAAACTAATTTTGATAAAAGGTTACGCACAGTGAAACGTAGTTTTAATAGAGGCCTGTCATTGCATATTGATTATTTACAAACCCACAATCCCCAAAAGTTCTTGAATGAAATCAATAGATTAGGTTCCAGAAAGTCTAGGGAAATACCCATGGAGGTTAAACTCGAGAATGGTGAATATAGTTCTGTTTTAGGAGTAGTATTACAAAAGTGGGAAAAAGACTTCACAGATTTATTTTGTGGTTGCAAAAGTTCTTTTGATGATACTTTTTTGAGTGAAGTAACTAGTATAAATGAGGTTATGGAAACTGAAATGAGAGTTGATGTAAATAATTGTAACTCATTTTTGAATGCAAATTTCTCTGCTGAAGAGGTAAAAAATGTGGTGGATAAATGCAAACGGAAAAAAGCCTCTGGAATTGATGAAATTTCGAATGAAGTGTTGAAGTTGCCGAGATTGTTTGATATGTTACATGAGTTATTTCAGTCCTGTTTTGACAGTGGCATTATTCCGACACAGTGGCACAAGACTGTTATTAAACCTGTTCCAAAATCTTCAAAAAATGATCCCAAACTGCCACTCAGCTACAGGGGAATAAGCCTCATTAGCTGTGTCTATAAATTGTACTCTTCACTTTTAAATAACAGACATGTAGACCATCTTGAGAGGATATGTTTGCTTGTAGATGAACAAAACGGATTTAGACAATCCAGAGCATGTATTGATCATATATATGCAGTAACTTCCATTATACGTGCAAGAATTAAGTTGAATAAGTCCACTTTTGTTTGCTTTATTGATTTTAAAAAGGTTTTCGACTGGATTAATAGGGAACTTCTTCAGTATAGGTTGTTAAATTCTGGTGTTATTGGAAAGTTTTATTATGCCATCAAGTCTCTTTATCAAGCACCTGTTGCTTGTGTTCAGGTTAATGAATATACAACTGGATGGTTTTTACAAAAATTTGGTGTGAAGTAGGGAGATGTTTTGTCTCCAACATTGTTCTCCATTTATGTAAATGATATAGTTCTTCAAATTAAAGCATGTAATTTGGGAGTTAAAGTTGAAGATCAAACTGTAGGAATATTATTATACGTGGATGATGTAGTTTTAATGGCGGAACAAGTCCAGTTGTTTTTAATCTTGGTTCAATAGTGCTGTCATATACTGATCAATATAAATATCTTGGTATGACACTGGATGAGCACATGACATTTAGAGATGCTGTTAGTGTGTTATCTCAGTCAGCAGGTAGAGCCTTGGGATCTGTGCTTAATAAAGTCAAATACTGTGGTAATCTGGGATTTCATACTTACACACAGCTCTACAGTTCATGTGTTTGTCCTGTGTCTGATTATGCTTCTGGTGTTTGGTGTTTCCGGGAATACTCAAGTTGTAATGCTGTGCACTACAGAGCTATTCGATCTTTTTTAGAAGTGCATAAATTAGCTTCAGTTTTAGCTATATGTGGAGATATGGGATGGGAACCTCCAAACATCAGACATAAATGTGAAATGCTTCGACTGTGGAATAGACTTGTAAGGATGTCAGATCAGAGACTCACTAAAAAGATATTTATCTGGGACATTTTACATGGTCATCCCTGGGCTAACGAGATGAAATCCTTATTTAATTTGAATGATTTTTCATTTATCTTTCATAACAGGTTACTTTGTAATATTCAGGAGTTAAAGAATAATATGTTTTTCAAGTATAAGGAAAAGTGGTCTGTCGATATATGGTATAAACCAAAATTACGAACTTACTGTCTCATAAAAAACTGTTATGATGTTGAAATGTATGTGAAGTATAATTTAAACAAAAGACAAAGATCATTGTGTGCACAGTTACGTTCAGGATCATTACCCTTGGCTTTAGAGACCGGCAGGTTTAATGCCATTCCAGAGGAGGACAGACTACTTTGTCAGGTGTGTGAGCTCGGTGAAATTGAGAGTGAGGTCCATTTTCTGTTTTACTGTCTTGTTTATGAGGACTTGAGGGGTGTACTTTTTATTAAAACGTCCTCTATTTATGCTGATTTCTTTTGGCTGGACGAGTATGAGAAACTTGAGCTGTGTTTTAGAAAGGGAATCTTTTTTGTTGCTGATTTTATTTGTAAAGCTTGGGAGAGAAGGCAGAATATTCTGTTTAAAGTCTGAGCCGTAAAAGGGGCTGTAATTATGTATGAACTGAAAATAATAATAATAATAATAATAATAATAATGTACACTGCAACTGTACTTTTTTTTTGGTGTCTTATAAACCCATGAGGGTTGGGCACTTTGTGCATGACACGTAAATAAAAATAATCAATCAGTCAATCAATCACACACACACACACACACACACATACATACATACATACATACATACACATACATACACATATATGTGTGTGTGTATATATGTTTACATGTTTATATATTTGTGACAGCGTCTCCTCACCCTCCTCTGGTCGCCGTCCTCTCCCTCCTGGTGTAGCACGGACACGGCTGACTCCACCGCCGCCTCCATGATCAGCTCGGCCTGACACAGGAAGGTCTGTGTCCGCTCCATGACGGTAAACTCAAAGGGTTACCGAGACACCGGGTCGTTGCACGGTCCCGCTTCAGCTGAGTGTCTCTAACTGTGGGACAAAGTTCGGATGGTTGTCTTCTGTCTTTCTCTCCAATATGGCGCCGAAATACACATCCGGTTCACTGCCAGGCACCGACCTTTCAAAGTAAAGTGCTGTGGGGAGATGACCGCTGGAATATTTTATTTTGAAGGTCTTCACCGGAAGTATAAAATATCCGGAAAGATTCAGGATCAGGCCCTGATCGCAGACGCTGGCTGCGTCCGAAAGGCCAAGTAGTATGGATTATAGTAAACCAAATTTGTATGTAGTATGTCCGAAACCGTAGTAGGGAGGAGTAGTATCTAGTGGTAGTACGTAGTAGTAGTATGCAGTATGACAGTGGGCCTTTCGGACGCAGCCCCTGATCTCAGACCCTGGTCTAAGCACCAGACCCTGATCTCAGACCCTGAATCTGAGTCTGGTGTTCTGCAGACAAATCACTGTCAGAGAAATATTAAAAATAAATAAATATATAATGTGTTTTATATAATAAATAAATGTAAATCGTGTTCGTGTTTTAATATAATAAATAAATTAAAATCATATTTGTATTTTAATATAATAAATAAATGTAAATCATATTTGTGTTTTAATATAATAAATAAATGAAATCATATTTGTGGTTTACGGGCGGCACGGTGGTGTGGTGGTTAGCACTCTCGCCTCACAGCAAGAGGGTTGCCGGTTCGATCCCGGGTGTAGGATGTATGTTCTCCCTGTGTCAGCGTGGGTTTCCTCCAGGTGCTCTGACATGTTCTCCCTGTGTCAGCGTGGGTTTCCTCCAGGTGCTCTGACATGTTCTCCCCGGGTTAGGGGAGACATGTTCTCCCTGTGTCAGCGTGGGTTTCCTCCAGGTGCTCTGACATGTTCTCCCCGGGTTAGGGGAGACATGTTCTCCCTGTGTCAACATGGGTTTCCTCCAGGTGCTCCCACATGTTCTCCCTGTGTCAGCGTGGGTTTCCTCCAGGTGCTCTGACATGTTCTCCCTGTGTCAGTGTGGGTTTCCTCCAGGTGCTCCCACATGTTCTCCCTGTGTCAGTGTGGGTTTCCTCCAGGTGCTCCGACATGTTCTCCCCGTGTCAGCGTGGGTTTCCTCCAGGTGCTCCCACATGTTCTCCCTGTGTCAGTGTGGGTTTCCTCCAGGTGCTCCCACATGTTCTCCCTGTGTCAGCGTGGGTTTCCTCCAGGTGCTCCCACATGTTCTCCCTGTGTCAGTGTGGGTTTCCTCCAGGTGCTCCGACATGTTCTCCCCGTGTCAGCGTGGGTTTCCTCCAGGTGCTCTGACATGTTCTCCCCGTGTCAGCGTGGGTTTCCTCCAGGTGCTCTGACATGTTCTCCCTGTGTCAGCGTGGGTTTCCTCCAGGTGCTCCAGCTTCCTCCCACAGTCCAAAGACATGCAGGTTAATTGGTGACTCTAAATTGTCCGTAGGTGTGAATGTGAGTGTGAATGGTTGTCTGTCTCTATGTGTCAGCCCTGTGATAGTCTGGTGACCTGTCCAGGGTGAACCCTGCCTCTCACCCAGTGTCAGCTGGGATAGGCTCCAACCCCCCCGCGACCCTCAAGAGGATGAAGCGGTTAGAAGATGAATGAATGAATGAATGAATATTTGTGTTTTAATATAATAAATAAATTAAAATCATATTTGTTGCACTTTATATGTTGTTGATTTAACTGTTATTTATGGTATGTCTGTCTGTCTTTGTACCGATTGTTCATTAATATGCACTGTCCTCTTCAAATAAATTGAAATTGAAAGTCTTTTAATAAAATAAATAAATTAAATCATGTTTGTGTTTTAATAAAATAAATAAATTAAAATCATCAAAGTTTTAATTAGACTTAGACTTTAATTAGACACAGAAAGTTCATCATGCTGCCTTTTCTCTTTAAACATTCTGATACATTTCATCGGGGCTGAACGCAGCTCAGTTTTATTCGCTCCACGACTCAGTGGACGCCTTCATTTTCCCATCATTCATCAGTGACTCCTGACAGGACAACGTCTTTGAAGACAATTGTCATAATGGCCAAACAGCGTGATTACAACTTCCTGCTCCATTACATTATGCCCTGCAGCCAGAAAGACTCTTTCGTAATGACTGACGCCGGGTTGATCTTCTGTGGAGCGCTGCCCACGCACAGCATCCGGCATCCAGCGTCCAGCACCTACCACCCAGTGCCTAACGCCCACGGCCCAGAGTGCAGGCCAGCTCATCTACAGCGATAGTTTAGCATCTTTTTTCTGCAAGTGAATCTGGAAAGAAAACAGAAGAAATGTCTGGTGACCGGTTAGGAGGTGGGTCAGTGATGGTCTGGGGAGGCATATCCTTGGAGGGTCACACAGACCTCCATGTCAGAGCCAACAGTACCTTGACAGCTGTTAGGTACCAGGATGAAATCCGCAGAGTGACTGTCAGACCTTACACTGGTGCAGTGGGCCCTGGGTTCCTCCTGGTGCAGAGGGCCCTGGGTTCCTCCTGGTGCAGAGGGCCCTGGGTTCCTCCTGGTGCAGAGGGCCCTGGGTTCCTCCTGCTGCAGAGGGCCCTGGGTTCCTCCTGGTGCAGTGGGCCCTGGGTTCCTCCTGGTGCAGAGGGCCCTGGGTTCCTCCTGGGTTCCTCCTGGTGCAGAGGGCCCTGGGTTCCTCCTGGTGCAGTGGGCCCTGGGTTCCTCCTGGTGCAGAGGGCCCTGGGTTCCTCCTGGGTTCCTCCTGGTGCAGAGGGCCCTGGGTTCCTCCTGGGTTCCTCCTGGTGCAGTGGGCCCTGGGTTCCTCCTGGTGCAGAGGGCCCTGGGTTCCTCCTGGTGCAGTGGGCCCTGGGTTCCTCCTGGTGCAGAGGGCCCTGGGTTCCTCCTGGGTTCCTCCTGGTGCAGAGGGCCCTGGGTTCCTCCTGGTCCTGGTCCTCCTTTTATCAGTATAAATTGATCAATGTTCAGAGAATTAATTTTTCAGAGTCTAAAATTTAACCAGACATATAATTCATAAACTGAACTCAGTGTGTTCATATTAAAACATTTAATCTCGCCTTGGCTTTGAGCTGATTCACAAACACAGGATTCACCAACACGTCCCAGAATGCTCTGACATCATGCTAATCAATCAGCTCATCATCCATCGATAATCAATTCAGTGCATTCATCACATCATCTCTGTTTGCAGACACCTGTCAGCCACCGTGCCCAAAACACTCTACCTCCAGGTGACCTTCACACATTAAGGCAGGTAATGGATCACACAGCTGATTATTGATCACACAGCTGATTATTGATCAGTGAGCTGATTATCTAGAGTTGGATTGAAAACCAATCCTGTCCCTCACTGGCTGTTTCTGTTCTGTTTAGAAATCAGACAACTGGAGTTTAACTGGAGTTAAACTGTAGTTAAATCAGTGTCCAGTCAGTGTAATGGAACGATGGCTGAAACCATCCAATCACCACCAACGTGCCAAAATATTTTCGTTTTAAAATAGTTTTTTTTCTTTAAAATATAAAAAACATCACTTCCTGTTTTTCTTCCACACAGATGAGCATCACAGATTCTTTTTTTTTTTTGGTAAATATAAAAACATTTGATCGACAGATTTTGGTCTTTTTTTCACATCAAGAACAGTTTATAAATATTTTTCTCTTTTTACAGCGCTCTGCTACACGACTGTCAGACTTTAAAAAAACATCTGAATCTTTTACAGCGGTCAGGTACAAAAATAACCAGTAAAAACACAAAGAAAAAAAAAGCTCTGCTACACCTGTACGGCCACCTGATGACCACCTGACAACCACTTGAAAACCACCTGATGACCACCTGTATGGCCACCTGACAATCACCTGTTCGGCCACCTGATGACCACCTGACAACCACTTTAAGACCACCTGTATGGCCACCTGTACGGCCACCTGACAACCACTTGAAGATCACCTGATGACCACCTGTATGGCCACCTGATGACCACCTGACAACCACTTGAAAACCACCTGATGACCACCTGTATGGCCACCTGATGGCCACCTGACAACCACTTGAAGACCACCTGATGACCACCTGTATGGCCACCTGATGACCACCTGACAACCACTTGAAAACCACCTGATGACCACCTGTATGGCCACCTGACAATCACCTGTTCGGCCACCTGATGACCACCTGACAACCACTTTAAGACCACCTGTATGGCCACCTGTACGGCCACCTGACGACCACCTGTACAGTCACCTTACAACCACCTGTATGACCACCTGAAGACCACCTGACAACCACCTGTACGGTCACCTGACCACCACCTGATGACCACCTGAAGACCACCTGACGACCATCTGAAGACCACCTGACGACCACCTGTATGGCCACCTGACGACCACCTAAAGACCACCTGTACGGCCACCTGAAGACCACCTGACGACCACCTGACGACCACCTGAAGACCACCTGTACGGCCACCAAAAGACCACCTGGCGACCACCTGAAGACCACCTGACGGCCACCTGAAGATCACCTGAAGACCACCTGACAACCACCTGTACGGCCACCTGACCACCACCTGTACGGACTTGTACAGCCACCTGACAACCACCTGTATGGACTTGTACAGCCACCTGACAACCACCTGAAGACCACCTGTATGGCCACCTGACGACCACCTATATGGCCACCTGACAACCACCTGTACGGCCACTTGACGACCACCTGTATGGCCACCTGATGATCACCTGTACGGCCACCTGCAACCACCTGTATGGCCATCTGACAACCACCTGTACAGACTTGTACAGCCACCTGACGACCACCTGTACGGCCACCTGACGACCACCTGTATGACCAGGTGCCTGTACCTGTTCGGTCACCTGTATGGACACCTGACCACCACCTGACCACCACCTGACAACCACCTGTACGGACTTGTACAGCCACCTGACAACCACCTGAGGACCACCTGTATAGCCACCTGACAACCGCCTGTACGGACTTGTACAGCCACCTGACAACCACCTGTAAGGCCACACAATGACCACCTGACGACCACCTGTATGGCCACCTGATGACCACCTGTGCGGCCACTTGACGACCACCTGTACGGCCACCTGATGATCACCTGTACGGCCACCTGCAACCACCGGTATGGCCATCTGACAACCACCTGTACGGACTTGTACAGCCACCTGACGACCACCTGTACAGCCACCTGACGACCACCTGTACGACCACCTGTACAGGCAC